>NW_016814117.1:580293-597052 GCF_001698545.2 Rhinopithecus bieti
AAAAAAAAAAAAAAAAAAAAAAAAAAAAAAAAAAAAGGGCCGTGTTGTGAGGATTTGAGGCCTGGAGCTCCAACACCTTTCTTCTAATGATGAGAGTAGCCTGAATATTGAAGGTGGCAGAGGGAAAAGATGAAAATATCTGGGTCTTCATAATGCCTTCCATCCACTAAATAAGCCCTGAAGTCACTCTACCTCTACACTTAAATGAGTTAATAAATATGCTATCATTCAAATAATTTTTTTTTTTTTTTTTCCTGAGACAGAGTCTTGCTCTGTCGCCCAGGCTAGAGTGCAGTGGCACGATCTCGGCTCACTGCAAGCTCCTCCTCCCGGATTAACGCCATTCTCCTGCTTCACCCTTCTGAGTAACTGGGCCCACAGGCGCCTGCAACCACACCTGGCTAATTTGTTATATTTTTGGCAGAGACGGGGTTTCACCGTGTTCGCCGGCATGGTCTCGGTCTTCTGACCTCGTGATCCATCCGCCTCGGCCTCCCAAAGTGCTGGGATTATAGGCCTGAGCCACCGCGCCTGGCCACAGATAACTTTTGTATTGGAGTTGTATTTTCTGTTATTGCAGCTGAAAAAAATTCTAAATAATTCTTATAGTTACCTAAGGGAAAAGAAGTTAATTAGAAGTAGCGCATGCTTGATAATATAGTTAGGGGGGTTTGTTTTGTTTGGGGGAGTTTTTTTTCAAATTAATATACCTCAGTAAAGAACTGCGGTCTTTTTCTCAGATACTCTATTCTGGGCAGAGAACAAAATAGTTAAAGAGAAATATTTCAGTTAATTCCAGAAAAAAACAAACTAGATTTTTTTTCTGTATACTTCAAATTGTACCAAAACCTGTGGTAATTAGAGGTAGAAGCAACCAGCAAACAAGCAATCAAAGACAATCATGAAATTCCAACCACCTTTCGGTCTGCAACCAGAAAGACGTAGTAACTCTTTCATAGATAAGTGCATATGCAAGGGGAGAAAAACAAACTGGAACACATCAAAAATAAACTACATTATAAAAAAGAAGATATACTTCACTCAAAATTAAGAGAATGATCAGATCCCTAACATATTTTTTATGAAACACCTTAGAAAACAGTGGCTCTATGTTAAGGGACGGGGGGGAAGTACCAGACAATAGGATCTTCAAAATGCTAACCAAAAAAAAAAAAAAGTTTTAAAATAAAAGACAATGAGACCTTAATAAAATTGGAGCACAGAGCCATTATGAAAACAATGGATATGAAGGCAGACATTTTTTAAATAAACAAATAGACTTAAGGAACTTGTAAACAAAATAATTAGTCAAATGCCAGCTATATAATTTAGAAAAACAAATATTTATGTGAAAGATAACTTTAAGAGACTTCTATGTGATATAGAGCAAAAGTAAAGAAGTGAACATATAAAAAAGATGATATTAAATATTGAAGGCAGAGAAAGAAGACTCAATACAAGCATTTTAAATCCTCAATACCATAAATTTCTTTAATGTGGTTTCTGCCTGGGCATCAATTTCTAGGCCTGACATAAGTTGTTTGAAACCCAGTTGTACCCTGTCACCACTGGCCTAGTAAAAACTTCCCTTCCCTATGTGGTTGCTGGTGATACAGCCCATTTGTTTCCTCTTCCCACTGACCTACAGCCCGACACACCCAATGCTGCTATAATGAGATCTATTCATCAGCATCAGTCATGTAAGTTTCTTCCCTCTCATTCATTTTTTTTTTGTTTGTTTGTTTGTTTTTGACTAGCCAATTCACAACCCCCATGGAAAAGCCTAAGTGATAGTGCCGTGGACCTTAATAAACATATAGTCCCACAGATCCTCTCCTCTCTCCACCTCCCAGCCCCCATCTTGAGTTCCCTGTCACATCAGGACTTTCCCTAAGCCTTTCATCATTACTCCTAACCTCTCTGGGACCTGTGAGTAAAAAATTTCTTCTGTCTCATGCATATTGGTTTCACCTCCTCATTGTGTCTCACCTGACACATACACCAAAATCCCCTGGTCAGGGCCGTCCTAGACAGTGACTATCTTGGCTTATGGCCACTCTGGACAGAGACCTCAAGACTAAATTAGAAAGAAACCATAAAAATAAAAATCACAACATTCAGAAAGAAAACTGAACAAATGGAAAAGTAGAAGACACAATTGAGGAAAAATTTTTACTTGAGTGAAAGATGACCATCTACAACTCAAAAAAGCACCATACTCTAAGAAAAATCTATTTTAAAAGAAAATCCAAAATTACAGGGAGAAAAGTGAAATCTAAAAATAAAAAACTAGCAAACCCCACAAGACTCTCAAGCAGCTGCTCCAAAATAACTAAGGCTGAATCTATGATAGAAAAACTTTTATGATCAAAAATGCTAAGCCAGAATAAGAGCAAGCAGGGCCATGAATAATTTGTGAAAGTGTACAATGTGTATAATATATGAAAACACGTGTGAAATATCTCATATATCTATAGACTCTGAATGTATGCCATTCATGCTGAATTCCTGAAAACACTTTGGAACAATTAACCTAAAGATAATGTACCATGTGATATTGAAAAATAAAAATGCAAAAGATGTTTATAGAACAAATATCTAATGATGACTAATGAATTCAATATGTCATAGAGTTACATTTAAATAATTGTTGCAAAGACATTTCTAAATAGAATTTAAAAAATTATTAAAAACATGATCTATATGTAAATATAATTGCTGCTAAATAACAACCTGCTTCTATAACTCCAGATTGAGTTAATAAAGTTGATTAGGAGAGGACAACAGAAAACAAATGTATGTTAAATGCCTCATCCTGCACAGGCCCATTCATTTAACAAGTATTCACAAAGCATCTACGATATGTCAGACACTCTTCTAGATTCTTAGAATATATCAGTGAACAAAAGACATGAAACCCTTCACCTTGATGAAACTTATAGCATATCAAGTGTATATTTCATATAAAGGTAATCACTAATAGAACAAACCCAGAAATGACAAGATTAAACCAGATATTGCCTGTACCCCAAAGGAGGGAGGGAGGGAGGGAGGGAGGTAGAGAAAGAGAGAATAGGGAAGGGTGAGGAGAAAAGGAGCAAGAAGGAAAGGCGGGCAATGGAATGTGAAGCAAAGTACATTTTAAATGCCTAAATAGATTTTTAAGTGCCTAAAAAATTGTCATTTTTTAAATGACAGTAAGTCAAATCACTCTATTGAAAGACAAAAAACAACTAAAATTAGTCTACAAAAATCTATATGCTGCTTAGAAGAGTCGCAACAAAATACTAAAATGTTAAAACTGATTGAATGAACCCCCTAAAGTTTCATGCTCAGAGATTTTGCATGTGATACCCGTTAAATATTTACGTAGTGTTCATTTCCTTGCCATGTAATCCATTTTAGAGCAATAAAAAGGCCTAAATCTCTGAATCTATCCAATTCATTTTAAGGAACTACTGACTCTCATATAAAACTTGACTAAAAGTAGCACCCAACAGCTAAATATAGCTAATTAGCTAATTCACTAATATTGGTGTAAAAACCTGAAATAAAGCAAAATACTAGCAAAACAATTCAACAGGATATAAAGGATCCCCCATGACAAAGTGGGACTTTATGACAAAAATTCACACACATTCTCACACACATACACACACATAGATATATGTATATGCACCTTAAATAACATTCTACTTTATACTGAAAAAGATGTTGTAATTTAAATTACATTTACAAGAAGAACATTCTTTGTTTAAATTAATATTTTATCTTTTCCAGAAGAGGAAGGTAGTTCAATAAAGCAAAACAGAAATCAATAGTATGACTAGTAGAAAGGATGAGAAACATTTTATTTAAGTATGATGTGGATTATCAACCTCTAAACTCCAAATAAGTAGAAGAAACACTATTAGGCTTAATTCTACATTTTTTTTAAATTTTACCAATAAAAGTAAAAACTTAATATATGAATAGATGTAAGATGTTCCTAGATAAGTATGAAGTTAAAAACATGCCAATTCTTTACATATTATTAATTAAATATAGTTTTCCCTAAGCCTCAAAGATCTCTTTTACTCTTTGGGGTTTTTTGGTTTTGTTTTTTGTTTTTTGTTTTTTTTTTTTTTGAGACAAAGTCTCACTCTGTCACCCAGGCTGGAGTGCAGTGGTGCAATCTTGGCTCACAGGCACCTGTCACCACGCCCAGCTAATTTTTTTGTATTTTTACTAGAGACAGGGTTCCACCTTCTTGGCCAGGCTGGTCTTCAACTCCTGACCTCATGATCCACCCACCTCGGCCTCCCAAAGTGCTGGGATTACAGGCATGAGCCACTGCACCCAGCTTCTTTTAGTTTTAAATGCTATTTTATATGCTCATGAGCTCAAAAGTACACTCATAGCCTTGCCCTCTCTTATCCTATGGCCAGCCTCTCACTAGACATTTTTATTTGGATGTGTCACAAGCATCTCAAACATAACTCTTGGTTTTTCTACATAAAATGAATTCTATCTCTAGAAATGGGACACTACTATCGCCTAATGTACTTAAACCAAGAAATCTAGGAGTCATCATAAATTTCTTCTCTCTCCCTCCACCTCCAGTCTGCCACCATATTTTGTTATTCTATCTCCAAATATACCTTGCATTCATCTACTTTTCCTAATTTCATATCAAATATTCTAGAAATCACCTCCTACTTTATCTCCTTGTTTCCTCTCTACCTATAGCTCCAATCTAAGAATTGTCTTTTCAAAACATCAATGTAAAGTGTAAATGGCTACACTTTCGTTTTAAAACTTCATAGCATCCCAATGCCCTTAGGGTAAATCCAAAGCTTTTGTCATTACCCATGAGGCTCTGGTGACTTCTCCTACCTCTTCTTTCTTTCATTGAAATAGTTCAATAAAATGAGAAAAACAATTAATGAGCAGAATAAGAAATTTAACAGATTGAAATTATTTTAAAATAAATTTTGAAGCTGAAAAATTGCAATGATTAAATAAAAAAGGAAAGAGAGAGCATCACAATACGATCAAAATTAGACTACCTAAAAGACTATAATCAGAATAAGAAGAAAAAAAGAATAAAACTATGTAGCCTTTAAAATTATAATTTAGAAAGGATTCTAATTACATGGTAAAAATTTTAGGATTAAGAAGGTAAAATTTATGCATCATGATTAATTTTATTTAAAAAATGCCATTCAGGAAAAATGTTGGATCTGTATATAACTTCTGGACTTTGAATATATTATTGATAACTGGAAGATAGAGTTATTTTTTACAGAAATGCATGAATCATGATGAGATTGGGCAAAAGATAATACATTTAATTTTAGACATGTTTAATTTTAGAAAACATGTATATCCAGTGTGAAATTTTCCATCATGAAGTGTACTAACTATCATGAAAATGATAAAGACTGAAAGCATTTGTTCTGGAACTGTCCACAGAGACACTACAGAAAGCTGAAGGAACAAATAAAAATGTCAATGAATTAGGAACAGAGAGGACCAAGGGGCTGACCTCTTGGAATTCTTAATGACAAAAATAAAGAAGACAGAGAAATTGGTAATCAAAATGAGGAACAGAGGTAGATAATCCTCTGATATTTCCTACTACATATATTTGTGGTACATGTTGTTTATTTGAACCAAAATCCTTTGTATTATACCCACAGACAGTCATTTTATACATCCGAGTAACTGAAGTCTGCAATCTATCAAAGAGAATATCAGAAGGATCTATTAGCAGCAGACTTCAATAGCTTGCTATAAGTTGTTACAAATTTTTGTAAGTTTTGGGGATGATGCCCTCCCCATTAGGGATATAGCAAACAGTATCTCCCAATTAGTATAGATAGTGTCATGGTTTGAATGTGTGTGTTCCTCCAAAATTCATATGTTGGACTCTAAATGTTAAGGTGGTGGTATTAAGAAGTAGGACCTTTTGAGAAGTTATTAAGTAATGAGGTCTCTGCCTTCATTAATGGGATTAATGCCTTTGTAAAAGAGTCTTCAGAGACTGTCTGGCATTTTCATGACACATTTATTCCTTTTGCCCTTCCACTTTACACTGTATGAGGACATAGAAACAAGGCACCATTTTGGAAACAGAAAGTGAGACTTCCCCAGATACCACATCTGGCAGCATCTTGATCTTGGACTTCCAAAATTGTAAAAATAAATTTATGTTGTTTATAAACTACTGTATTTTTTATAGCAGTTTCAATAGACTAAAACAGGAATCAATCAACCACTTATCCATCAGCTCACACACTCTTGGATAATCCATCTTTGACTCTCAAATCTCTTCAATCCTGACTTCCTAATTTCCTTTTGGAAACCACTCAACACCCAGGATTGATGTAGAGTGAAAAAGGAAGACCTTAGTCACTGGTGATTAGGACTGAATTAAGGGGTGGAAGTAGAAGTCAAGAGAATAAGGTGAAAACCCGTAAAGTGTGCAAAACTGCTTATTGAAAATGGAAGGAGACAAATAAAAATATATTTGCCATGGTTTCTGTTTAAGATAAGACTGTGTGCAGTTAGGAGAACAACTTTTGTTTGTCTCTTGGCCCAAGTAATACCAGTAATAAAGGGCAGAAAGAGTGTAATCCTGCTAATTCAAATTTTCTCTTCTGTTCTTTCCATGGAGTATTTAAATAAGGGTTCAACCTCCAAATATCCTTCACTCACTTCATTCACTTTCACATTAAAACACACATACGTATACACATGCACAATTATGTCAAGGAAATACTTAATGATCATCTATTAGAAAAAGTCCAAAATTATTAGCCTACATCAGGCTATAACTGCATACATCCTAGAGGATGTGGTCCACAGATAAGACTAACCTTATGAAATTTTACCTTCCCTATTTTGTTCATCAATGAAATGCGAAATAACCTGAAATCCGCTAAAAAGATGTCTTCTAAATATGATTATGCCCACTACTCTGTCCCATGCCCTAATGATCTAATGTGTAGCACTCTTTTAAGTTGAGACTGAAAGCCTCCAGAGGAAAATCATTATAGATTTCACAGTCTTCTAACTTCTTCCGGTATAACATTACTACTATTTGAGCCAGACTAATTTTTAAAGTTTACACAGAATAGTCCCATTCAAAGCTACTCATTCCTCTCAACTTTATGTCTTTCTGAAAGATTCCTAACAAAAAGAGCATCTTTCTGAAGATTAGCTTTGCTGTCAATTTTCTCTTCCAGTGAAAGAAACTTTGATGTAAAAATCTTCTCTGGAATCGTAATTTCTCTGTATGCATTGTGCTCTATTTATGTTATTTTAAAATGTCTTAAAATTCTAGTTTTAGCCCTATGTTTGGGAGAAAACATTATTAACTTTTTAATGATTTCTGTTTGTTAGGCTTTAAGACAGAAAACACTTATTTTTTATAAACAAATAGACAAAAATGTGTAGCCATTGTCATTGTCTTTTGATGATTTATCTTAAGTCTGTGTAGAAGACTGGTTTTCTCTTTAGCTTTCCTCAATTATTTTTGCTAAATGTGTTAAATTCCTTCTTGACAACTGGAGGATTCAAAGCAATTCAAATGAGATTAGTTCACTGTGGTTAATACAAAACCTTTATCTCCTAAAAGTGCCAAAACTATTATCAAAATTTCCAGAAACGAAACGCATTTTTACTGACCTTTATTCATGTTGATACTTTCCCTTTTGCCTTGCTTTATTCACTAGCAACGCAGTCAAAGTACCTCAGTCTGACGTATAAAAACTCTTTTATAATTTCAGTACAGCATCTTCAATTTATTTACCCTGTAGCCTTCTCCATTAAATACAATATAGATTCTTGCCATGTAAATCTTTCTAATGCGCAAATATAATCACATCACTGTTAAATGAAGTTTAGCCTGAAGCTGCCTCCTTAGATATTTTAAGTTCAGCCTAAAGATTTTTCTGTACATCGTGAACTATAACAAGTGGAAGAGTAGACAGACCCCTTCACTTGTTAAATCTTTGGTAAACAGATTGCCACACCTGTGCCAGTCACTGAGTTTTGGCCAATCAAATGCAGCCAACTGTTCGAACCATGTTCAAATAAGACAAACGCTGACCTGTAACCAATCCAGTTGTTTCTGCACCTTACTTTCGTTGTCTGTACATCATTTTCCTTTTTCTGTCCATAAATCTTCTTCCACCACATGACTACATTGGAGTCTCTGAATCTACCGTGGCCCACAAGCCTGCCCAATTCACGAATCATTCGTTGCTCAATTAAACTCCTTTAAATTTAATTCAGCTGAAGTTTTTCTTTTATCAGATCAGAAGCAGAGTTTGAGTAGAGTTTCTAACGACCCCCAGGAAGACTGAGTGACCAAAGCAAGGTACCCACAGGACCCATTTGTGTCCATTGATCGCTCAGAGCAGCTGGGGAGCATGGTAAGTTCTCAAATTTCAAAGCTGTGTTTTGAGTTCTCCAAGTTTCTTTTAGCAAATTTCTGATCCAAACTGGGTTTAAAGGTCATGACAGAAACTGGACTGGGTCCAGGATCAGATTTGATCTGGTAATTAACCGGCTTGAATCCAGTTAAAGGCATCTTACATCTGACTGGATCAGGAAAAAAAGTAAATGGTGATATTGCAGGGGGTACAAAATTTGGCTTTTGAAAATTCACAGGACTTTTCATGTTCTACCCCTTTGTTCCCTTTTCTTGCATGCTTAGGTAGGAAAAAAAAAAAAATCATTGGCTAAGTTAATCAAGGGAACCTGAGAGCAAAGTCAGTATCTTAGGTAAAAATGGGATCCTTAATTTCCGAAGTACTGAGATCCTTCTGACTTACACATGCATAAGTGTTAGGTCCCAGAGGCAGTGAGGTCTTACAGATATGGCAAAATCTTACTTAAGATAATGTAGAGTGGAACGCTCCAAATGAACAAAACTACACTGAAGTGCATTTGAAAATGAGGGCTCCCAAGTTAGTCTCATCTAGGGGTGCCTATTGATATGAAGAAGCTTCTAAAAAGATTTGAATATTTTTATTTAAAGACTTTAAGAAGGACATATAAAAGCTTAAGCAACTAATTGGTTTTAAAAAATTAAATCTGCTAACTTTTTAGCTTAGGTACTATCCCAATTCAAAGGAAATAGACTGCAGCACCAATTGGCTGACTTTGGATAAGTAACAGGGCACATTTTGCCTGAGTAAAGGATGGAATTGGACTAGAGACCCTTTCCTCAGTAAAATCCCTCTTGGTTAAAAATGGATTTGGCACCATGGGATGTTAACCACTATTCTCTTTGGATTAATGTGCCCTGCACTCTTTGCTGACAGCTATGGATGACAGAGAGGCATGTATGGGACACTGGAACATGGGGAACTTTTTCTCCCCAAAGGGGAAATCTTGAAGCTGATGGTTCTGTTGGAAAAGATCCCTTCATGACCAACAAGCACCTACCTGAACTTTTGATTCAGTATCGCTGCAATGTGTGGGTCTTTCTCTGGCCTCCCTGAGCTCCTCACCTTCTCCACACCCTGCCACAGGGATTGCTTGTTTTTCTTTCTCTCCTTTCCCTTTCCTAGCTCTTCTGTTACTCAGGGCAACCATTTTACCCAGAGACCACATGTTGAAACTCCTGGTCAGAGGTTGAATTAAAGAGGACAGGGCTCAGCTGGGGGCAAGTTTGAGCCTTTCCAGTTCAATATTGGGTGCTAATCAGAGTGACTAATGTCTATGTTTTGTCACATGTGCTTTGCTCTGGCCAGAGTGGAAAATGTTAATTTGGTTGCCCCATGCAACCCCTTGGACAGCATCTTATAAAATTGAGAGGCTTTTGCCTGTGGTTCCCTGAAACAGAAAAATAATAATAATTTTCTTTTGTATTGCAGGTTGGCTTCTAGGGCTCTAGTGTGGTGAGCAGGGTTGCTAGGGCCTCTCAGGGAAAGGAAACCCAGAAGTCTGTCATGCCAGCAAAAGAGTAAAGATTCTTTACCAGTCAGACATCTAGCCTCTCTCTCTGTGCAAACTGGTTGAGTGAATGGTAAAAATCACAGTTCATCTACTCTGTAAAGTTTTGATTAATGCAAAAAAGGATTCTGAGTGAGGCTAGTCTTAAGCTGTAGCAAATCTTGTGTGCGTTGTTTGTCTTCCTTTATGGTTCTATTATAAAGAGGAGTACCTTAGGCTAGAACATGGGCTTAGGACCTGATATAGTTTGACTGTGATACCACCCAAATCTCATCTTGAATTGTAGTTCCCATAATCCCCATGTGTCATGGGACAGACGTGGTGGGAGGTAATTGAATCATGGGGTTTGTCCCCCCATGCTATTCTCATGATAGTGGGTAAGTTCTCATGAGATCTGATAGTTTTATAAGGAGTTTCCTCTTTCTGCTTGACTCTCATCCTTCCTTCTCTCTCCTGCCACCATGTGAAAAAGAACATGTTTGCTTCCCTTTTCACCATGATTGTAAGTTTCCTGAGGTCTCCATAGCCATGCTGAACTGTGAGTCAATTAAACTCTTTCTTTTATAAATTACCTAGTCTCGAGTATGTCTTTGCTAGCATCATGAGAACAGACTAATACAGGACCCCATAAGCTCACTATTCAAGATGACGCAGCAAGCCAGTCAGTAACAAACTTTGCTGTAGATCCCTGAAACAAACAAAAAATCTGGATGAGGGCTCCACCTTGTTGTATGTCCTTGAAAGTTTGACCTTATGACCATGTGGTGGTACTTTCTCATGGTCTCTGCCTTCCAGGGAATAGGATTTTGGGGATTTATGTCATAGCACTAAAAATTATTTCAAGCAGTTAAAAGTCTTTGCAAGCTCAAAACTGTTTGCTCCCGACTCCTTCTGGGAAGAGCAATGGAAACTTCCCAGTGCTGTGCACAGCTAAGGCTGTGCCATTTTACAATGGTGGCCTGGATTCAATCCTAGCATAGGAAATTTCTTGTTGATATCTGTGTGACCTTTACCATTTGTTGATTCCCTTCTCCTCCGTGAACAACTTCTAGCTTCCCTCCTTAAATTTTCCTTTCTCTGAACTACCTTTGAAGATTCTAAATTTTGTAAAAACTGTTTGCTCCCTCTTTGAAAATACCTCGTACACTTGTGGTTAAGTCATAAACTTAGTTGAGGAGTATTAGTTTCACCTGGGAGGTTGCTTTTTGTAAAGTCTAAAAGCCAAAATATTGGCCATTTGGCCTTGCTAAAGTCAGTTGATAAGAAATTTAAAAGGACTTTTTTAAAAGAGTGCTATAGTTCAAAGTCAGCTTAACTAAAAACGAATATCCAAGATCTAACAGCCTAAGACTCCTTGTGAATAACAGGAGGTGCCACAGACCCCATTTTGGGAAAAACCTCTGTTTTCCTCATGAAACTCCAGGAATTAGAAGTGAATAGATCCCTCCCGAAATCTAAGGCTCTGTTCTGTTTTGCGCTGCATTATCTGACGTTTTTTACTTTTTTACTTTTAGGGGTATCAGAAATTACTTGGCATTATGAGAGGGCTTTGGTGTGTTATAACTAGGTAGGAAATCTGCTTTTGGGAATGGCTAATGGCAGTTATGGGGGGATACTCGGTTCTTTGCATGCGGATCTGAGAAGCATGCTCTTGGCCACCTGGAATGTATGGAAATATCCCCACCCCATACCTTCCCCTGATGTGCCCCTCAAATAAGACTCTCATGGGAGATGGACAGATTACATATGGGCTAATTGGCTTTGGGTTGCCATGCAATGAAATGTACGGTAAAAGCATTGCACTGTTTTCTTCCATATTATTTTCCTCTTTTGGGGGATCCACGATGCAGTATAAAATGAGACCCTTAATTTTGGAGATCTGTTTGTGTCTTCTGGGTGTGCCTGCCTCTTAGGCCCTGGAAACTGCCTGCTTTCCTGCCCCTGATCCTTGAACGGCTCCACCTTGAAGCCAGTAATCCCATTAAGAAACTTAAAAACTGGCAAATAAAAGGTCTTACAACTACTGGATCTTCTTCTGTCTGTCTGTGTAGTTATATATGGGTTGTGAGTATGATGGCTACATAAAACAGCTCAAATTAATTGGCTTAAAGAAAAGCATTTAAATCAAATATTTTGAAAGAAAAAAAACCATAATGCCTTTTAGTTCAAGTGACTTTAGTAATCTTTGGGAAATAAAAATAGTTTTAAATATTATTAGTAAAATAAAGAAACTTGGTCTAAGTTAGGCAGGTCAGATATTAGGTTTGCTAATGCTTTAAGATCATAAACTGCTTCCTTGGTTTTTGAAAGTTGTTCAACTTACCTGCTTTATAGCTAGATAAGGCCTGGGGACATGTGGAGTTAGCCAGGTCCCTAGCTATGCTGGAAAGAGTCAGACCTTATCCATACATAATTACAATCACTTACTTACCAGATTTTTCACACACACACACACACAAAAAAAAAAATTGCTAAGAGTTAACATTGTAACATATACTTGAGACTACTGAAAAAACAATTTTACAGGCAAGATGAATAAGAAAAGTAAAATGTCCTTTTAGTAAAAGATTGTAAGAAGGTATGGGAATGTAAATTTTTGACTAGTTTAAATGATTATTTTAAATTAAATAGAACACAGCTAAAGGTTTGAACAAGTTGTGAAAGATTTGTGAAAAATTATCTGTAAAAGAGATCCTGTATATGAACACATTGGCTAAATTTAAAGGGGTATTATCCAGTGTTTTCCTGTAAGTTGAATATTGGAATAAAAGCACAACAGGAAGTTCTTAGAGCACTGATCTACTCTTTAACAAAGATTTGTAAAGGGCTATAAAAGGTTTATGAAAATCTCACCTTATGGTCAAACTCATTAAGATGGATAGATTTGTCTATAAGGTTATATTAAAGATTGGGGTTGGCCGGGTGTGGTGACTCATGACTGTAATCTCAGCACTTTGGGAGGCCAAGACGGGTGGATCACCTGAGATCAGGAGTTTGAGACCAGCCTGGCCAACATGATGAAACCCTGTCTATACTAAAAGTACAAAAAATTAGCCAGGCATGGTGGAGGGTGCCTGTAATCCCAGCTATTCAGGAGACTGAGGCAGGAGAATCGCTTGAACCTCTGGGAGGTGGAGGTTACAGTGAGCTGAGATCACACCATTATACTCCAGCCTGGGCAACGAGAGCAAAACTCCACCTTAAAAAATAAAAATAAAAATAAAAAAGATTGGGGTTGACATTAATAGTACACTAACGCAAGGGTGAAATTTGGCTTTCTCTCTTGAACCAGATTTTCGTGTAATATTAACGGATAATGAAAGATTTGTTATTGCTTTTTGAATAAACTACCAAAAAAAAAAAGAAGAAGAAGAAGGGAAAGACAAGAGACTGATTGGAAAGCTAAGACTTTCCTCTCTCAATGAGTAATGGTTTTTGACTTTTTAAAATTTGTGAGTCATCATTTTGCCTGAATGAATGACTTATGGTGACCTGGAATTCTATCTTATAGTATCAAGTGTTTAAAACTTTTAATATATTTGATAGACTTCCCCAAATCAAATTTCAGCTTCGAAATTGTCTTTTCTGACCTCTAACTTCAGGGGCTACAGAGAGCCCCTGAAGCATTCAAAAAGGAGGTACCTTCTTCTACCTCATTGTTTGACATGTTAAGTTACCTGGGAAGCATTGTCAAGATAAAAAATAATGTTTAAACTTCTTCTGGTTATATTTTTAGTGAATGATATTAATATATGTTCCAAAACTGTATGGGATTTCTAAAATTCTAATGTCTGAGAATATACTATCAATCCTAATTATGGTTATTAAGTTATTATAAACTATAGAAATAACTAAATTTCCTTGACAATTGTGTCTTTAACTATAATCATTTAAAGTCGTTTCCACCATTAATTGCTTAATGCTGGTGCAGTTTCTGAAAGCTTCACAAGCATGCAAAATCCTAGAATATGGTGTCTTGTAGGAAGTTCATGAAAAAATAAAAAGGACCTGTAAAGTACTCTCGAATACAGATTTCTGATAATTTAAAATATCATTTGGGCTGGGTAAGTATTTCTGGAACTCTAATGAAAAGACTGACTGGTTTATAAAATGCTAACCCAAGTAGAACAAAAATTATTTGAATACCAAGAAAATATTTTGCCAGGTTTTCTTGCTAAATCAGTCAATAGTGAAATTGTTTAGATACACAATTTGAATGAACTCCAAGTCAAATTACCTATGATAATCCACCAGCTATTAGTGCTATGCCCCTAAATTGAAGAAATAACTGGTATTCTAGAGGACATAAGTTTAAGAATGAATTCATGGAGAACCAGGACAGCTGCCTTGTCCTTCCTGAGTTCTTAAAAAAAAAAAAAAAAAAAAAAAGTTTTACATACCATGACTCATCCTGGAAAACCTAAAATGATCTAAATTAAATATACATTGGTGTGGTGATTTCTAAATTGCTAAAATAGTTTATGACCAATGTTTACTTTGTCAAACCCATATGCCTGGGAAGACAATCAAAGCTTCAGGTACATTTGGCTACCTGATAGGCCATTTAAACATATGTAGAGGGATTTTATTCAATTATCATTTTCTGGTTGCATTAAAAACTTTCCCATGCAAGAGGGCTGATGTTATAACAGTAAATTGTCATGCCACAGTGGTATTTTCACCAGGTAAAGAAAGTTTTTTATGGTTCACTGACTGAGCACAATCAACCTCTTCACAATCTAGAACCCAAAGATTGGATCTTCTGAGAACATCAGAGAAAGACTGCCCTTGCCATCCACACTGCAACAAAACTTTAGGAGCTTGAACCTTGGTTCCATAATCTCACAACTGAGAAGGGTCCCTCCAAACTCTTGGAACTGTACTCCTATCGGAACCCTTAAGATAAAGCTAATCAGGGAAGTTTCTCCCCAAAAGAAGATGGCATCCTTGATGTGAACAGCTTTTCCCAAGATCATGCATGGATCAAGACTTCTCTACTATTATGAGACACTTATCTTTCAATACTTTTCCCTTGCTTATGCCTCTATGAGCAATAGAAGTGAAAAAGGAGGCCTGTTGTGTGCACTTATGGGATATACTTTTATTTGTGAAGGATTTTGCAGCCAGCCTTATACCTGGATAACCTTATATCTTTATGAGGGCCCAATGTAGGTGAAAAAGTTAAATGGTACACATGTTGCCTCATAATCAGTCAGAAACAGAATATTAGTTCACTCCTCTTAACCCACATCACGAGTTAAAGAAAAAATCGCCAGGAGGGTTCCTTCACTCCTCTAGAAGGACATCATTGGTTAGGTCCTTTACCCATGGTTTGGAGTAAAAGAAGCAATGATTAGGCATGTATCCCTCATGATAGGCTCTATAGCACATTCTACTGTAAAGGCTATAGTTACACAATAGACTTTAAATTCTCTTGTGAAATTTGTGCTAAATAATAGAATTAACTAAACAGAAAAGTATCTGTGCAGCTGCTGGCACTTGTAGACAATGGAAAATACATCAAATGTAGATTACAGACATTTCATTGTAGAGGATTAATGAAGAGACTGTTTAGTTAAGTGAGTAGACTTTTAATCTAGCTTATTCTTTGATCTATTTAATTTTAGGTGATTTGGTTTATGGGGACATCCAGTAAGGAGCATATGCCAAACTCTTGGTATTATCCTCCAGATAGTCATAATAATAGTCTCCCTTGTAGGCTGTATTCTCTCAAAGGTTTTAAATACTTGCATGCAGCCATATCTAGAATATCAAATGGTCTGTCCTCAACTGAAATGACAAGAGCTGAAAGAAATGTGAAATCATGAAGACACTGTAACCTATGAATGACGTGCTGAGGCCAGAAACCCAAAATGATGGTAACTGAGGGTGATGTTAAGGCCCTAAGTTTTAGTTACACTCTCACCTAAGTGAAAACCTGACCAAAATGGGGGAATTGTTTTAAACGAAATTCTGAGAGAACATGGTTTTGGACTGAGCTCATTCACTAGGCCCTAACAGCCTAAACCACACCAAAATGGAATCATGCATGCTAAACGTGACGTAATCAAACTAAGACCTTAAGAAAACACATAAGTCCTAGAACAGACCAGGTTTTGCATTTCTCTTGTAAACAGGATGTTCCATAAGGAAGTACTCTCTACTCAGTCCTTGTTCCCACCTTGCAAAAACCACTGTTCTGCTGTTTCCCAGTGAGTTTCCAGACCAAAACAGTACATTTATGATGGTGATAGTGACATCAATGACTAAAGTTTTAGTCAATGTCTCAAAATTGAGAAAATGATGAAAAGTGTGGAATTGTTAAATCAAGTTTAGCCTAAAGCTGCCTCCATAAGTTTTAAGTCCAGTCTAAAGGTTATCTTTACATCGTGAACTGTAACAAGTGGTAGTACAAACAGACTATAGCCCAAACCTGTGCCAACCACTGAGTTTTGGTCAAATGTAGCCAACTGTTTGAACCGTGTTAAAATAAGGCAAACACTGAGCAGTAACCAAATCAGTTGTTTCTGTGCTTCCCTTTCTTTTTTTTTTTTTTTTTTTTTTTTTTTGAAAAGGGTTTTCTTTGTCCCCCCGGCTGCTGGAGTGCAATGGCACGATCTCAGCTCACTGCAACCTCTGCCTCCTCGGTTCAAGTGATTCTCCTACCTCAGCCTCCCGAGTAGCTGGGATTGCGGGAGGCCGCCACCATGCCTGGCTAATTTTTGTATTTTTAGTAGAGATGGAGTTTCACCATGTTGGTCAGGCTGGTCTCAAACTCCTGACCTCAGATGATCCACCCGCCTTGGCCTCC
>NW_016814117.1:597166-613380 GCF_001698545.2 Rhinopithecus bieti
CTTTTTTGAAACAGAGTCTTGCTTTGTCGCCCAGGCTGCTGGAGTGCAATGGCACGATCTCAGCTCACTGCAACCTCTGCCTCCTCGGTTCAAGTGATTCTCCTACCTCAGCCTCCCGAGTAGCTGGGATTGCGGGAGGCCGCCACCATGCCTGGCTAATTTTGTATTTTAGTAGAGATGGAGTTTCACCATGTTGGTCAGGCTGGTCTCAAACTCCTGACCTCAGATGATCCACCCGCCTTGGCCTCCTAAAGTGCTAGGATTGCAGGTGTGAGTGTCACTTTCCTTTTTCCATTCATAAATCTTCCTCCACCGTGAGGCTGCACTGGAGTTTCTGAGCCTACCCTGGCTCAAAAGGCTGCCCAATTCGTGGATCGTTCATTGCTCAATTAAACTCCTTTGAATTTAATTCCGCTGAAGTATTTTATCATCATTTTCCTTGTTTTAAAAAATTACATTTCAAAACCTGGATGGCCTGCCATTACCTAAATACTCAACCCAGCACTTCAGCTCCAGAATAATCTGGAATCAACGTACACATTTGGGCTTCTCCTTTCCTACTTCTCTTCATGTGGGCAAAATGTTGGCAGAAACAAACACACTGCAGTCTTTCATTTCAGTGCAAGTAAAACAAATGTTTAAAATATTTGTAGAGATTATTCTGTATGCAGTGTTCTGGCTAGACAATCTCCCCCTCCTCTCATTTGTATTTAGTAAAACTATGTACATATCTGTGCATCTACATACAATTCATTTCATTTGGATTTAAGGTAGACACTTTATCATTGTTTATCCACTCAATCATGTATTCGATATGTGTTTATCAAGCACATCCTCTGAACATACATGGAACACAAAATCAAAAATTTAAAAAAATTAGTCATCTAAGGGAGGTTGACAGAAATGGAAACTGCAGAGTAAAATACTATGTAATACTTTTGTGCTTGTCCCAGTTGCTGCACCTGAAGAGTGCAACCTCACGCTAATGGATAATCTGCACCAGCCAGACACAAATCACCAAGAAGGAAGACTGCACACAGCCTGGCTCTTCATGAACAGTAGCCACCTCCTGGTTAAGCTTTTGTGTGTAGTCACTGACCTGTGGCAAGTCCAGTGATGCTATTAGGACTTTCGTATTAGCACTCCATTCTCATTCTCTTCCTTTATGTCTACTTTAAGCACAACCTTTCTCTGTGACCTCTCCTTTGATGCAGATGAAGGTTGCCTTTCATGTCTGATTCAAACCACTCATAGAGATGCAGATCCAATGAATAATACTTGGATTATCAAAAATCTATCAATAATCTCAATACTGTGATTTTACAAAGTTTTCTAATACTTCAGTGTATCAAACTATATATTTGATCAGCTTATTAATGCCATTAGTGAAGCTCACTGACCATATACAAAGAACTGGATTTAGACACTCGCTTCATTATGTAACCATTAAAGCTGACTTCTTAGAAAAGTTTGGATAGCTGTGAGAAATTTCCTTTTTCACGTGTACTAGTTGAATTGTCATTTTGTTTTTTATATGTAATTTAAACAGAGCAACTGGGCTTGAGTCAGTGAGCATTTATTGACCATCTGCTGCATGCATATCCCTAGTTCATGGAAGAAAACTAAAAAACAATTCAAAGCAGAATTCAAGTTATAGCTTCAAAAATAAAATCAATAAGAAGAACTTTTTTGTTATTTGGTATCTAGCAAAAGAGTTTCCCTTTCTATGCCTGAGAAGTAAAGAAGCCTAGGATATAAATGCTTGATAACCTGAAATAAATATGTCAGGAAAGAAATTCAACTGCTACCTTAAAGCAAAAGAGCAGCTAAAAAGGAAATGAACCCGCCTGAATCTCTATTCTGGAAAAACCTAATTGTATTACAAATGACCTCATGATTTGTACGGCCTTGAGATGCCTCAGTTAAATAATCTTCAAGACATTGTGGTTAACCCGCCCATCCCAGGATTCTTGAATGACAGTTTCAGGAAATGTTAGGGAACATTGAGGCAGAATGCCTTGTAATTTCTTGGTAAGTTCCAGCTTGACGCAAGTGGTCTGTGAGGCCCTAACTGAGAAATTATTTTATCTATAAAGCGAAATGAAATGATATGTGAAGTGCCTATTTTTGCTAAATAAATAACAGGAACCATGATACAAAGTGCTGTGTTTTCCTTCTTTGCAACTGCCTCAGTACAAGCTGTGTCAGCATATGCTACGGAGTAGTGACCAGGCCCCAACTACTTTTTCTTGCTTATTAATTCAAAGAAGCAACTTCTCTAGTTCATACATACTAACGCAACTGTGATAGGCAGTAAGAACAGAAAACGGAAAGATGTGAAAAAGGAATGTATTCTCATAAAACTTGCACAGTTAGATATATGGGCCAGGCATGGTGGCTCACTCCTGTAATCCCAGCACTTTGGGAGGCCAAGGCGGGTGGATCACCTGAGGTCAGTAGTTCAAGATCGGCCTGGCCAACATGTTAAAACCCTGTCTCTACTAAAAATACAAAAATTAGCCAGGCATTGTGGCGCACACCTGTAGTCCCAGCTACACAGGAGGCTGAGGCAGGAGAATCACTCAAACCCGAAAGGTGGAGGTTGCAGTGAGCTGAGTTCATGCCACTGCACTCCAGCCTGGGTGACAGAGTGAGACTCAAAAAAAAAAAGAAGAAGAAAAAAAGAAAAAAAAATCTGCACAGGTAGATATATGAGGGCTAGAGCAGAAGACAAATGAAAGAATTAAGTTTATGGGTATTCTGAGAAATCATGAAAGGAAAACAGATTCTTTTTCCTTTCCTTCCCAACTCCCACCCTTTCCTGGAAGAGTCCCCATTGAAATTGAGGAATATCTGTGATATCTGTGATCAGGAAAAAAGTATGAGATTGGTGCCAATATACAACTCCTCAGATTCAGAGAAAGCTGTGGATGCTAGGAGCACGACTCAAAATTAATAGCCAAGAGACAAGCTCATTAAGCAAAGGGAGGGCTCCTTTAGTGTCTGGACTAAATAGGGCCTGAAGTTCACAGAATCTTTCATGTCAGACAGCTGCATAGACAAGCAGTAGATTATCCAGAAGCTATCAAACATAGGCAGCAGAACATATTGCTTGTGTCAGTGATGTAGATAGTATACACATTTGAAGCCACACAGAGATAGCGGTGAGTCCAAGGCATAGGCATCCCTCCTCCCTTCCCCATTCCACTCTAACTTACCATAGATATGCATGGATACATATACATATATATGCAGAGATATGGACACACACACACACCACACACAGACACAGCTTATAAGCAACTTAAAGGAAGAAAATAGAAGAGAAATCCCAGCTGATGTTTGTAAAACCAACTGACTTAAGACTAATATAACTAAATATAGTGGAAGAACTTTTGTATTAGACTGAGTATCTGAAAGTTAAAAATTAATTTTCTGTTGCTAAGAAGAAGTAGGAAATCAAGGGCAACAAAATCTATGTTCAGTTATAAAATAAAATTCTAGTTTTTCTGAGAGTTACAGTCTGTCAAAATCACAAGCTACCATGACAGTAGTATCTAATTTCTCTACTTTGTGTACAGGAATCTTGGAGAAGATTCGACTGATCCAATTGCTGAAACAGAAAGTGCCAGGAAGAGTTATTTTAGGTCAGATTTCCTGAAAGTATAAAATAACTTGGTGAGAAAGTAAAAAGTTAAATGGAATAAAAAAGATATACCTCCTTCAATAATATAATTGTATGTAACAAAGTAAAAACCCTATGTAACAGTTCCTATGCTAGTTTCCAAATTTCTCTACTTTAATTTACCAGTTAAAATAATTCATATTCAAATATTCATTTATTGTATTCATTAATTCATTTGATGTATTATTATGAAGCACCCAGAGTGTCAGGCATTGAGGCTATACAGACATAGTCCTGTGGTGTGATAGGGGTCTGATAGGGGTATTGATATAATACAGTGTGATAAAGGTAACAATAAAAAATGAACTAGATATAGTAGTAGCACAAGCTCAGTTCAGCTTGGTCCAGTAAAAGAAGGCTAGCCAGGGAGAAAAGGGAACAATGGCAAGCAGCAGAAAGATGCATGAACGTCTGCAACAGTGGCGTCTCCAGAGAACCGTTTGAGAAAAGTAATTTGCAGCTGGTCTCTGTGGTACCTCTGTGCTTGCCTCCATAGAACCCTGGAGCCATGGTTCTGACCCTCAGCCAAGAAAGGAATAAATTGTGCTACCTAGTGATTAGAGTATGCTATTTAAAATCTGAAACTCCTCAAGGCATTTTGTATTAACCTGTCTACATTGTTTATTGAAAATGTATAAATTAGCTTCGGCTTCCAGCCAAGATGGAATAATGGGGACTGGAACTGAGAATCTGATCAAATACATGAAACAATAGCTTTCAAGACATTGTACCTAAAATGATGAAAGGCAGTGATCCTTAAGGACAGGAAACAAATGAGGTTGGCCCTACAGTCATCCCAGCTTAGTGTTTGAAGAGTTTCCAGGTGGTAGTGTAGTGAAGGGGAACCCAAGCAAAACCCTGAGTTGAAGACCTGGAGCTAGGAGTTCAGGAAAGCCAAGGTGGCTAGAGTTTACAGAGCAGTGGCAGAAGAGACAAGCGCTGCACAGAGAGAGAACTACAAAGATCTTTGGAGGGTACTTCTGGAGTACTGAATAGAGTGCTGAACAACACTTGTTTGTGAGGAAACTACGTGAGTTTGAAGAAGAACCATCTAAAAGAGAAACCACTGCCTGGAAATTTCATAGTGCCAGGAATGGTGCCAATTTCCAACAGCCACAGTGGGAGACGTTATGATTCACCAGATATTAGTTATAGCATTAAAAAGGGTCTTGCCTTAGTGGGTACAAACTATAAATAAACTAAATGTTGTTCTGGTGTCACCTAACAAAGCTTAAAACAACACTAAAAAATTCAAACTGTTGTCTGGCATTGAATCACAAATCAACAGCAGACCACCAAAACCTCATCCACCCAGGAAGCACAGACCCTCACCCTCACTGCTTTGCCACTGGTTCACACCTGCCCCGAGCTCACCATGGATGATGACACCTCTGCACTTGTTGTCGACAACTGCTGTGGTATGTGCAAGGACAGATTCCTGGTCAAAGATGCCCCCTGGACCTTCTTCCCTTCCATAGTGAGGTGCCCATGGGACCAGAGTTTGATGATGGGCATAGGGAAGAAGGACTGCTATGTGGGGAATGAGGTCCAGAGCAAGTGAGGCATCCTGACCCTGAAGTACCCCACTGAGCACTGCATCATCACCAGATGGGAAGACATGGAGAAGATCTGGCACCACACCCTCTACAATGAACTATGGCTCCCAAGGAGCACCTGTGCTATTGACCAAGGTCCCCTGAACCACAAGGCCAACCAAGAGAAGATGGCCCAGATCATGTTTGAGACCTTCAGCATCTCAGCTATGGACATGGCCATCTGGGTCATGCTGTCCCTCTAGCCTTTGGCCATACCACTGGCATTATGATGGATTCCAGTGTCAGGGCCACCTACAGTGTGCTCTTCTCCGAGGAGTATGCCTTTCTCCATGCTATCCTGCATCCAGACCTGGCTGGCTGGAACCTATCTCATGAAGATCCTCCCCTAGTGAAGCTATAGCTTCACTATCATGACTGAGTGGAAAATTATGCATGACATCAAGGAGAAGCTGTGCTGGATCATCTTGGACTTCAATCAGGAGCTGACAGCCCCTGCATCTTTCTTTTCCCTGCCAATAGCCAGGTAATCGCCATCTGCAACAATCTCTTCTTGATAGCCCCTGGCTCTTTTCCAGCCTTCTTTCCTGCATATGGAATCTTGAGGCATCCATGAAAGTACTTCCAACTCCATCATGAAACGTGATGTGAACATGCACAAGAACCTGTACACCAACACAGTGCTGTCTGGTGGCACCACCATGTACCTGAGCATCCAGGACAGGATGCAAAAGGAGATCACGGTCCTGACTCCCAGCACAATAATATCAAAATTATTGCACCCCATGAGCACACATTCTCTGTGTGAATCAGTGGCTCCATCCTGGCCTCCCTGTTCACCTTCCAGTGGATGTGGATCAGCAAACAAGAATACTAAAAATCCATCCCCTCCATTGTCCACCACAAATGCTTCTAAGCAGACTGTTACTTAGTTGTGTTAAACCCTTTCTTGACAAAACCTAACTTGCACAGAAAAAAGATGAAATTGGCATGAATGTATTTGTTTTTTGTCTGTTTGCTTTGGGGTTTTAGGTCTGATGACTCAGGATTTAAAAATGAATGGTGACGGTAACAGCAGTCAGTTGGAGTGAGCACCCCAAAAAAATTCTACACTGTGGCAGATTGTGCATTGTTCTTTTTTAAAAAAATAGTCATTCTACATATCATGAGATGCATTGTTGCAGAAAGACCCTTGCCCTCCCAAAAGCCATCCCACTTCCCTGTAAGAATGGCCTAGTCCTCTCCCCCGTCCACACAGTGGAGGTGACAGCATTGCTTTCTTACAAATTTTGTAATGCAACATTTTTAAAATCTTCATCTTCCTACTTTTGTTTTGTTTCATTTTAAATGATCAACCATCATGGCCCCTCTTTTGTCCCCAGCTTCAAATGTACGAAGGTTTTCCTCTTGCTGGGACTGGGTGGAGGTGTCGGGGTAGTCAGGACTGGTACTGACTTGAAACCACTTCAATAAAAATGCACACCTTAAAAAAAATTATCAGTGAGTAAAATTTGGAAAATATAATCCATAATGAGGAGAAAAATAAATCAATTGAAACTGAACTAAAATTATACAAATAATAGAATTAGTAAACAAAGATATTATGTTCCAAAAGCTTAAGACATTTAATTGTGAATAGAAACATGGGAGACAGTTTTAAAACTCAAATCACATCAAACTTCCAAAAATAAAAAAATACAATATCTGAGACAAAAAAATACAATGCATGGGATTAAAAGCAGAATAGATATGACAAAAGAAAAGATCAATGAAATTGAATACATATTAATAGAAATTATTCAATATTTTCATATGTTATAGAAATGACAGAGCAGTAGTTTGCATCCGATTTAAGCAATTATTCAGTTTGCTTTTAGCTATATAACCAGTGGCTTGTAAAAGACCTCTTGGTAAATCTGACTCCCTGAGACCAAGGTAACTTGCTCTATCTTGGTGATTCACAATCTTAAGATTAAACACATCTTGTCCAAAAAAAGACCTGTAATGTTTCCTCAAAAAACTAAATATAGAATTACCAAGTAATCCAGTAATTCCACTTATGAGCATATACCAAAAACAAAAAGTGAAATTGGGGCCTTGAAAAAATATTTTTATGCTTATGTTCATAGCAACATTATTCACAATAACTAAAGAAGAAACACATGTTCATCAACAGATGAATGAATAAGTAAAATATAGTATAGACATATGGAGTATCACCCAGCCTTAAAAAGCAATGAAATTCTGACATATGCTACTACAAGGTTGAACCTTGAGGACATTCCATTAAATGAAATAGGCCAGTCACAGAAAGACAAATACTGTGTAATTACTTAAAATCAAAATTATAGAGACAGAAGAGATACTGATACTTGCCAGGAGCTGGAGGGTGTCAGCAATGCGGAGTTATTGTTTAATGAATATATAGTTTCAGTTTTGCAAGATGAAATGAATTATGAAGATGGATGACCGCAATAATTGTAAAACGTTATGAATGTATTTAATGCCACTAATCCGTACACTTCAGTGGTTAAAATAATAACATTTCATATCATATGAATTTTAACACAACTTTTAAAATTAGAAACAAAACTTAGACAATCAGCACATCTTGTACATCTTTTTTTTTTTTTAATTAAGTTTTAGGGTACATGTGCACAACGTGCAGGTTTGTTACTTAGGTATACATGTGCCATGTTGGTTTGCTGCACCCATTAACTCTTCATTTACGTTAAGTATTTCTCCTAATGTTATCCCTTCCCTGCCCTCCACCCCACAACAGGCCCACATGTATGATGTTCCCCATCCTTTGTCCAAGTGATCTCATTGTTCAATTCCCACCTATGAGTAAGAACATGCAGCGTTTGGTTTTCTGTCCTTGTGATAGTTTGCTGAGAATGATGGTTTCCAGCTTCATACATGTCCCTGAAAAGGACATGAGCTCATCCTTTCTTATGGCTGCACAGTATTCCATAGGGTATATGTGCCACATTTTCTTAATCCAGTCTATCTCTGATGGACATTTGGGTTGGTTCCAAGTCTTTGCTATAGTGAATAGTGCTGCAATAAACATACATGTGCATGTGTCTTTATAATAGAATCATTTATAATCCTTTGGGTGTATATCTAGTAATGGGATCACTGGGTCAAATGGTATTTCTAGTTCTAGATCTTTGAAGAATCGTCACACTGTCTTCCACAGTGGTTGAACTAATTAACACCCCACCAAAAGCATTTCCTATTTCTCCACATCCTCTCCAGCATCTGTGGTTCCTTACTTTTAATGATCGCCATTCTAACTGGTGTAAGTATGGTATCTCACTGTGGTTTTGATTGCATTTCTCTGAATGACCGTGTGAGGATGGCATGTTTCATGTGTCTGTCTTGCATACATGCTTCTTTTGAGAAGTGTCTTTCATTATCCTTTGCCCACATTTTGATGGGGTTGTTGGTTTTTTTCTTGTAAATTGTTTAAGTTATTTGTATTCTGGATATTACCCTTGGCAGATGGGCAGATGGCAAAAATTTTCTCCCATTCTATAGGTTGCTGTTCACTCTCATGGTAGCTTTTTTGTGTGTGTGCTGTGCAGAAGCTCTTTAGTTTAATTAGATCCCATTGTCTATTTTGGCTTTTGTTGCCATTGCTTTTGGCGTTTTAGTCATGAATCTTGCCCATGCCATGTCCTTATATGTATTCCTAGTTTCTTCTAGGGTTTTTAATGCTCTAGGTCGAACATTTAAATCTTTAATCCATCTTGAATAATTTTGCACAAGGTGTAAGGAAGGGATCCAGTTCAGCTTTCATTATTATGGACTTTTTCCCAGCACCATTATTATAATGGGATCCTTTTCCCCATTTGTGTTTTTGTCAGGTTTGTCAAAGATCACATGGCTGTAGATGTGTGGTATTATTTCGAGGCTCTGTTTTGTTCCATTGTGGTCATATCTCTGTTTTGGTACAGTACCATACTGTAGTTATTGTAGTCTTTAGTTATATGTTTTGAAGTCAGGTTGCATGAGCCTCCAGCTTGTTTCTTTTGCTTAGGATTCTCTTTGGCAATGCGGGCTCTGATTTGGTTCCATATGAACTTTAAAGTAGTTTCTTCCAATTTCTGTGTATATATAGTCATGGTAGCTGATGGACAGCAATGAATTATAAATCTTTGGGGCAGTAGTGGCCATTTTCATATGATTCTCCTATCCATGAGCATGGGAATGTTCTTCCATTTGTTTGTGTTCCTCTTTTATCATTGGCAGTGGTTTGTGTCTCCTTGAAGAGGTGCTTCACATCCCTTATAAGATGGATTCCTAGGTATTTTATTCTCTTTGTAGCAATTGTGAATGGGAGTTCACTAATAATTTGGCTCTTTGTCGGTTAATGGTGTATAGGAATGCTTGTGATTTTTGCACATTGATTTTGTATCCTGAGACTTTGCTGAAGTTGCTTATCAGCTTAAGGACATTTTGGGCTAAGACGATGGAGTTTTCTAAATATACAATCATGTCATCTGCAAACAGGGACAATTTGACTTTCTCTTTTCCTGATCGAATACCCTTTATTTCTTTCTCTTGCCTGATTGCCCTGGCGGGAACTTCCAACACTATGTTGAATAGGAGTAGTGAGAGAGGGCATCCCAGAGACTTAGACTCCCACACGATAATAATGGGATGCTTTAACACCTCTTGCACATCTTATAGTTTAGTTGTGGTACAAATAAGTGATAGGAAAATTGCTTCCCTAGTAAGCAGACTCTGGAAAAAAAGGAGAAAGTTTTAGACCACTCTGATATTTTCTGTACTATCTTTCTGCTGCTATGCCATATTTTTAATCTTTATTAAAACCATACATAAATATACTCTGTATAGTTTAGTCCTCAATTATATGACAATGTAATTGCAGAAAAATACACTGCTATTTTAGGAAGACATAGAGTGTGGTTCATAAGTGAGGTGAAGGAACAATAGAAGGAATTGGATTTTTTTGGGTTTTTTTTTTTTTTTTTTTTTAGTTGTTGTTGTTTGGTGTGGGCATACAATGAAATTTAAGAGGCAATATAGTGAGGTGGATAGGAATATGGAGCCTAAGGTCATACTTCCTCTGATCATTTTCTAGCTGTGTGACCTTGAGCAAGTTCATTGGCCCTTGTGTACCATAATTTCTTTATCAGTGTCTTGGAAACCTAACAAATAGCAAATACCATTTGAATGTGTAATGTGTAATTTGATTTTATTTCTATTCACAGCTTCGTTGAAGTCTGAGGAAATGTCCCTATTTTATTAATTTATTGCATTTATAATGTTATTCCTAAGTTTTGGATAAGATACTTACTTCAAAACAAAAAAGAAAATGAAAACAAGAACCCCATAACAAGAAAACTGTATGTTACAGTGAAAAAAGTATGCTTTTATCTACAATTTCTTGACCCCATGTAGTTATTTTTTACAAATAAACGTCAATTTCTAAAAAGTAATTTTGTCAACAGAGCCTATGTTAAATGCCTCAATAAATTGAATATATATTTTTTATCTTACATAATATAAAAGAAAATGTATTTGGAATACAGTTATAGAAGATATTCTGGAATAAAGAAAGAAAGAAAATTGAACAATTCACTGGGGAGAACAATGCTATACAGGGTGAAAAAAAACTCTCCTTTTGAATCACTAAATAGACTTATTATCTATTATATCTTAGATGACTGCAGAAGGAGAGAAGAGACTTTAATTTATGTCACTATATTAGCCTGGGGTTTTTAAATACAAATATGTTATTTTTACATGCTTCACTAGCTCAAGTGTGTATCTATGCACATCAAGTTGTTAATAAACTTGCAGTAAATATAATACCTTATTTTAATTTCAACTGTAAAGAGGCCAACAGATTTTGCATTTTGAAATATTCTATCTTCAAATCGTACTTTGAAAGTGAAAAATGCTAATTATGTCTAATAAAAACATAACTTATTACAGAACTTATTAATTATGCCTAATAAAACATAACTTATTACAGAACTTAATGGTAGAATGACTTATTTTTGTCAAGAACTGTGAAGGGTTTGAAATTTTACTTTAATAAGTTAGCCTGTTACTATTTTATTGATATTGACAGAAAACACAAAACTCCTGGGTCAGAGACAAGGAACTTTACTACTTATGTTAGAGCGATCAATGTGAATCCCCACATGTCAAATAGTCAACAGGTTGTGTGTTTTTTGTTTTGTTTTGTTTTGTTTTTAACAGTTCTAATGTCAGAGAAAGCACTATTATAATTCCCTTACACAGGAACAGAAAACCAAACACCACATGTTCTCACTCATAAGTGGGAGTTGAACATGGACACAGGGAGAGAAACATCACACATGTGAGCCTGTTGGGGGAAGGGGGTTAAGGGAGGGATAGCTTTAGGAGAAATACCTAAATGACAGGTTGATGGGTGCAACAAACCACCAGGGCTCTTGTATACATATGTAACAAACTTGCACATTCCACGCATGTATCCCAGAACTTAAAGTATAATTAAAAATTTTTTTCGGAAAAGACAAAAGATAAAAAGTGTTGGCCAGCTGTGGAGAAAAGTAACACTTGCACACTGTTGGTGGGGATTTAAATTAGTACAGCTATTATGCAAAAATGTATGGAGTTTCTTCAAAATATTAAAATTAGAACTACCATATGATCCAGCAATTCCACTACTGGATATACATGCAAATGAAATGAAATCAGCATGTCAAAGAAATATGCACAGTCTCATGTTTATTGAAGCAATATTTACAATAGCCAAATATAGAATCAACCTAAGTGTCCATCAACAAATGAATGTATAAAGAAAATGTGTGGAATTTTCTTTGGAATACTATTCGGCCATAAAAAAGAAAGAAATCTTGACATCTGTGGCAACAGGAATGAAGCCAGAGGATATTAAATGAAAAACAAACAAACAAAAACCCAGGCATAGAAAGACAGACAACATGTGCAAGGCTGGTTCAGTGTTTAAAAATCAACTAATGTAATCCAGCATATCCATGGGTTAAAAAAAATCAAGTATAGTTGTGCACAACTGTAGTTCCAGCCACTTGAGTGGGTGAAGTGGGAGGATCTCTTGAGGCCAAGAATTGGAGATTGTAGTGAGCTGTGATCACACCACTGCACTCTAGCCTGGGCAACAGAGTGAGATCCCAATATTTTTTTTTTAAAGTATATGGTCGTATCAATAAACCCAGAAAAGCATTTGACAAAATCTAACACCCATCCACAATAAAACTCTCAGTAAACCAAGAATAAAGGGGAATTTCCTCAACTTGATAAAGCATATCTACAAGAAAACCTACAGCTACTATTAAACTTAATGGTGAAAAAGTAAAAACTTTCCCACTATTATCAGGAACAAGTCAAGGATGTTTCCTTTCATCATGCCTTTTCAACATCATACTGGAAGTCCTAGCTAATACAATAAAATACTAAAAGGAAGGGTAAAGTATACAGATTGGGGAAAAATAAATAAAACCATCATTATTTGCAGATAACAGAATGATCTATATGGAAAATTCAAATGAATAAACAACAACAAAAACCCTATTGAAACTAACAAGTTATTATAGCAAATTCACAGGATACAAGGTTGAAATAAAAAATCAATCACTTTTCTATATACCAGCAATTAACAAATGGAATTTGAAATTTAAAACACAATACCACTGTTATCACCCAAGAATATGAAATACTTTGATATAAATCTAATAAAATGTGTCCAAGATCTATATGAATAAAACTGATAAAAGAAGTCAAAGAAGGATGAAATAAATTGAGAGATATTCCATGTCCATGGATAGGAGGACTCAATATTGTCAAGATGTCAGTTCTTCCCAACTTGATGGGATATGGATTTGATGCAATCTCAACCAAAATCTTTGCAGATTATTTTGCGGATATCAACAAACTGATTTGAGAGTTTATATGAAAAAGCAAAAGATCCAATATAACTCATATAGTATTGAGGGAGAATAATAAAATCAGAGGACTCACAGTATTCTATTTCAAGATTTACTTTAAAGCTACAGTAATCAACACAGTGTGATATTGTTGAAATAATAGGCAAATAGATCAATGGAACAGTATAGAGCCCAAAAATAAACCTATAGAAATAAAATCCACTGTAAATTAATACAGCCATTATGCAAAATGTATGAATGTTCCTCAAAACTTAAAATAGAACTACCATATGATCTAGCAATTCTGCTTTTGGATATATATTCAAAAAATGAAATCAATATGTCAAAGAGATATCTGCACTCTCATGTTCATTGCAGCATTATTCACAATAGCCATGATACAGGATTAACCTGTGTTCATCAATGGATGAATGAATAAAGAAAATATGTTATATATACACATGGAACCCTGTATTCAATCTTATAAAAGAAGGAAATGCTATCATTTCTAACCATGTGAATGAACCTGGAGGACAGTGTGCTCAGTGAAATAAGTCAGGGAAAGAAAGGCAAATGCTGAATGGCCTTCCTTTATATTTGAAATCTAAAACACTGAAACTCACAGAATTAGAGAAGTAGAGAGTAGAATGGTGGTTACCAGGAGCTGGGGTTGAGAGTTAGAAGGGAAATTGAAAATATATTGGTCAAAGGATGCAGAATTTTTGTTAGAAAGAATAAGTTCAGGAGAATTATTATACAACACGTCTACAGTTGTAGTTAATAACAGTGTATTGTATAATTTAAAATTGCTAAGATAATAAATTTAAAATTTTCTCACCAAAAAATAAGTATGTGAGGTAATTCATATGTTAGTTGATTTAGTCATTCGACAACGTATACATATGTAAAAATGTTACATTGTACATCATAAATGTGTACAACTTTTGGTCAATTAAAAACATAGAAATTAGAAAGAAAAAAAGAAAGAAATGTCAAGAGAATGAGAAAACCAACCATAGACTAGGAGGAAATATTTGCAAAAGACACCACTGTTAAAGAACTATTATCCAAAACATACAAAGAGCTCTAAAAACTCACCAATAAGAAAACAAACAAGCCAATTAAAAAATGGGCCAGACCAGGCACGGTGACTCACGCCTGTAATCCCAGCACTTTGGGAGGCCAACACAGGCAGATTACCTTAGGTCAGGGTTTGAGACCAGCCTGGCCAATATGGTGAAACCCCATCTCTACTAAAAATACAAAAATTAGCCACATGTGGTGGCACATGCCTGTAATAGCAGCTATTCGGAAGGCTGAGGCAGAAGAATCGCTTGAACCCGGGAGGCAGAGGTTGTAGTGAGCCGAGATCGCACCATTGCACTCCAGACCAGGCAACAGAGCAAGACTCTATCTCAGGAAAAAAAAAAAAGAAAAGAAAAGAAAAGAAAAAAAGGCCAAAGACCTTAGCAGGTATCTCATCAAAGAAGATATATAGATTGCAAGTAAGTATATGAAAAGATACTCCACATCATATGTCATCAGGGAAATTTAAATTAAAACAACAATAAGATATCACTACACACCTATTAGAATGGCCAAAATCCAGAACACTGAGAACACAAAATGCTGGTAAAGTTGTGAAGCAGAAGGAACTCTTTTTCACTGCTGGTGGGGATGCAAAATGGTAAAGCCACTTGGAAAACTGTTTGTCAATTTTCATAAAACTAAACATACTTTAACCAGGTGATCCATCAGTCATACTCCTTGGTATTTACCAAAGGAAGTTGAAAATATATCAACACAAAAACCTGAAAACTGATGTTTATAGCAGCTTCATTCAAAATTGCCAAAATTTGGAAGCAACCAAATGGTTCTTCAGTAGGTGAATGGATAAAGTGTGTAATATCCAGACAATGGACTGTCAGCACTAAAGAGAAATGAGCTACTAAGCCCTGAAAAGACATGGAGGAATATTAAACACATATTACTCATGAAAGAAGATATCTTCACAACAAAATTGATAGCCCACTAGCAAGACTAAGAAAGAAGAAAAGAAAGAAGAATCAAATAGATGCAATAAAAAAAGATAAAGGGGATAGCACCACTTATCCCACAGAAATACAAACTACCATCAGAGAATATTACAAACACCTTTATGCAAATAAACTAGAATATCTATAAGAAATTAATAAATTCCTGGACAAATACACCATCCCAAGACTAAACCAGGAAGAAGTTGAATCTCCGAATACACCAATAACAGGCTCTAAAATTGAGACAATAATTAGTAGCCTACCAACCAAAAAAAGTCCAGGACCAGACAGATTCACAGCCGAATTCTACCCAAGGTAAAAAGAGGATCTGGTACCATTCCTTCTGAAACTATTCCGATCAATAGAAAAAGAGGGAATCCTCCCTAACTCATTTTATGAGGCTAGCATCATCCTGATACCAAAGCCTGGCAGAGACACAACAAAAAAAGAGAATTTTAGACCAGTATCCCTGATGAACATAAATGCGAAAATCCTCAATAAATTACTGGCAAACTGAATCCAGCAGCACATCAAAAAGCTTATCCACCATGATCAAGTGGGCTTCATCCCTGGGATGCAAGGCTGGTTCAACATATGCAAATCAATAAATGTAATCTGTCACATAAACAGAACCGATGACAAAAACCACGTCACTATCTCAATAGATGCAGAAAAGGTCTTTGAAAAAATTCAACAGCCCTTCTTGCTAAAAACTCTCAATAAAGTAGGCATCGAAGAAACGTATCTCAAAATAATAAGAGCTATTAAAGACAAACCCACAGCCAATATCACACTGAATGGGTAAAAACTGGAAGCATTCCCTTTGAAAACTGGCAAAAGACAGAGACGCCCTCTCTCACCACTCTTATTCAACATAGTGATGGAAGTTCTGGCCAGGGCAATCAGGCAAGAGAAAGAAATAGAGGGTATTCGATTAGGAAAAGAGAAAGTCAAATTGTCGCTGTTTGCAGATGACATGATTGTATATTTAGAAAACCCCATTGTCTCAGCC
>NW_016814117.1:616854-618652 GCF_001698545.2 Rhinopithecus bieti
TTGCCGTTGCTTTTGGTGTTTTAGACATGAAGTCCTTGCCCATGCCTATGTCCTGAATGGTACTACCTAGGTTTTCTTCTAGGGTTTTTATGGTATTAGGTCTAACATTTAAGTCTCTAATCCATCTTGAATCCTTTCCTTACTCCTTATACGAAAATTAATTCAAGATGGAACTAAAACAGCTTTTAAAACGTTTTATAAAAATCAATTATTCTTACTTATGCCAACAAGGTACAACAGTAATTTGAAATTAACAGCAAAATCTCATTTACACTAGCATCAAAAAATAAAATCAGTGGAATCTAACAAAATGTATGTAAAGTCTATATGTGAAAAATTACAAAACTTTGATGAAAGAAATCAAATAAGATTTAAATAAATTGAGTGATATTCTATGTTCATGAATTGAAAGACTCCACTTTAGGATGTTAATTTTTCCTAATCTGATCTGTAAATTCAACACAATTCCAATCAATATCCCAGGAAAGTAGTTAGCTGATTGGCAAGCTGATTCTAAAATGTATATGGAAAAACAAACAAAAAGCAGAATAGTCAACATAATACTAAGGAAGAAGCACAAAGTTGGAAGTCTAACATTATCCAGCTTCAAAACTTACTATAAAACTACACTGATCAAGATTTTATAGAACAGGTGAATGGTGAATGGAATAGAATGGTATCCCAGAAACAGAACCACACATATATTGCAATGGTGCAAAGGTAATTTAATGGATCAACAATAGTCTTTTCAACAGTGCTGGAAAAATTATACATTCATATGAAAAAAAAGAATCTAGATACGGACCCTACAACTTTCATTAAAATGAACTCAAAATGCAGACAGACCTAAAAGTAAAATGTAATTAAGTGTTAGATTAGAGCAGCTGACATCTAAGATCTCTCTAGAAATCAATCCAATAGTACATGCTGGAGGAACCTTGGGTAATTTAATGTGGGAAATCCCCCACTGGCAACTCAATTGGCCCTGAGCCCTTCCAAATCCAATGGTGGGCCAGTCATATCCCAGATGCTTTTCATAGTCTGTGGGTAAGTAGAAGAGCAGAATGATTCTAGGCAGAGGTAGGATTGGGCAGGCCATGGTCATTATTCAAGGACAGGTGAGCACTTCCCATCATTTCTCCTCTTTCGCTGACCTAGATAAAGTTTCTCTCAAACAGTGGTGTACGTGTATTTGATGCATATTCTCTATGGTACAACCATCATTGCATTGTCCCATGGAGGAATACGGTCACTGCATGCCCTCACTAGGACATATAATTCAGCAATGTAACCTCACTGCTCATAACTCTTTTATTGATAGAAATTAGTTTCTTGTTTGATATTCCTCTGATCTTATCAGAGAAGGGGACACCAATGGCATTCAAGGCAAGAAGGAGAAAAATGCAACTGCATATCTCACTCAAGTACCACTAATGCTGCTCTGGGACTTACTTTGTATTGCCCTTTTGGATTTGTCACAATAAAAAGCTCATTTTTGTCTTGCTCCTATAGGTGCCAGTCCCTCAAAATAGGGTCACTGTAACCTCTAGGGAACAGGGAAATCAAGGTCTGTTCTCAGGTAGGGATATGAATAATCCAGTCTCCCACTCAGCCTCTTCTGTTCTTTGTCCTTTAAATCTAATGAGTATCTAAATCCTATTACTGCCTTCTGAACAAAGGTTTTTCAAATTCAGTAGTTAATTTCTTCAGAAATTCTCTTTATAATTCAGACAGTTATACCTCTGTAAGAAGAATCTCTTAAAATATCATTTTTATCATTTTCTACTCTGCACATTTT
>NW_016814117.1:620091-636383 GCF_001698545.2 Rhinopithecus bieti
TGGATAGATCGCGGCAGACTGCTGTGTTAGCAGTGAGGGAGGCTTCGTGGGCGTGGGACCCTCCCGGCCAGGTGTGGGATATATTCTGGTGTGCCTGTATGCTTACAGCGCAGTATTGGGGTGGGAGTTACCCGATTTTCCAGGTGTTGTGTGTCTCAGTTCCCCTGGCTAGGAAAACGGATCCCCTTCCCCCTTGCGATTCCAGGTGAGGCGATGCCTCGCCCTGCTTCAGCTCTCGCTGGTCAGGCTGCAGCAGCTGACCAGCACCGATTGTCCGGCACTTCCTAGTGAGATGACCCCAGTACCTCAGTTGAAAATGCAGAAATCACCGGTCTTCTGTGTCGCTCGCGCTGGGAGTTGGAGCTGTTCCTATTCGGCCATCTTGCTCCGCCCACCGACTCTACTCTGCACATTTTCTACCCCATGCAAATATTTTCATTGACTTTAGAGGGCTAGAATCATTGTTCAAACTGTTTAACCTTGTATTCATGGTTTACTGCTGTAACTTTATTAGCTTATTGCTTATAGACCTTTATATGAATTCTCTAATCTGGACAAATGTCAATCATCAAAAGCATCATGGACTTCAGAAATCACCCAGCCTTCCTTGAACTCACAAGTCCCAAGTTGGCCTCTCTCCCCAACTACTATCATTGAATTATTATCTACATAAATCACAAAACTGAGAAACGTATGAGCCTTGTGATGTATTTAATTTGAAAATAAATAGAGGCAAGACCTCAAGCAGCAGTAGAATCTGCATACACCATCTCCAAGAAGAAATGGACTATAAAGAAAGGTTAGGACTCAGAATGACTTTTTGAAAATCCCAATTTCTTGTCAATTTTCTAGTACATTGCCTTATATTAGTAAACTTTTCTGAGCAATGATGAGTGGAAAGACTCCAAATCATATTTTAGGGTTTTATATATAAACACTATTATAAAGCTTAGACCAAATATCACTAAATCTCTGTGCCTTTCCCTGATATTTTCCCATCAGCAAAAATCATGGGCTCTCTCATCCATTCCTCCCAGAGCACCTTCTCCACACTTCTATTTAAGTTTACATCCCCTAGTCTGCTTGCCATGTGTTCATAATAATCTGTGTATTCCTCATGGCAGTAACATCCATTTTTTAGCCTCTTTTTTGTTCTTTGGAAAGGTGATTATCTTAGAAAAAATTATCGCTTCTTCCAGTTTTCTCCAACCTCCAATAAAGGAAGAGAATCTGGCTCTGCCATATGTTGCTTATATTATATGGCTATAATAATGTGTGGCACATAGAAAGGAAATGAAGGAATTCATAGGTATAATATGCCTAGTTTCAAAGTAAAAGATGTGAATGTATTTTAAATGGAAGGAGAAACTAATGATGAAACACAATCCATTATTAACAAAAAGATTTAGGAAGGGAGGCATTCTACCAAAGTATGTGTAAAAGTTCCTCTGACTTCTGTAGCAGACATTTGAGGCTCCCTTTCTCCCAGACAATATTACAGAAGAGCTGAAAAGTAGGGCAGAGAGATAGACCTGACACAACTGCATAGAGGCTCCTGAGGCCAATCAGAGAACTACCCAAGGTCATTTATTCACATGAAATTACATGAAGGTTTATTTTCTCTGTTTTATTTTTTCTCAAAATTGAGAAAAACAACCATTTAGGCAATCTTTCTTAGCATTAGGCATTAAATTTGAAAATTAACTTTACATGAACTCAAACATATATGGTATCCCATCTTAAATACAACAAACCTTTATTGATGGTCATCTGAGACTATTCCTTTCTATCCTATCCCCTTCCTCCACTTACCTAACGCTGAACATTAGCCCACTGGGTTCTCACCACTCCATTTATATATATTTCTTTCATAGCTAATATTACAATTTGTTTTAATTATTTGTACATACTTGTGTTTTCTATACTGCCTTATGAAAAAAAATTAATAAAATGTTCAAAACTTCAGAATAAATCTGATTTAACACATAGAAGACATACAAGGCTATTTGTTCTCTCATTTATGTATATTTCATTGATTCATTTACCTAATTTGTCAGATATCATTAGTATCAAAAATTCCCAGATTACAGGCGAGGTACCCATCATTTTTCCATTCCACAAGTCATTTACTTATGTGAGTTTCTCCCTGATAGAGATAACATGCATTTTGTAGTTCTAATTGAGCTGGTAAGATTTTCGTTTCTCTCCCCTCTCCTACTTCATTCTAGACTCACGAGAGATTTACAGATCTTACAGGTAAAATACATATTGCCTTTTTCTTTTTTGTATTAGCTTCATTGGAATCTGTCAAATAATTTAAAAGGAAGACTTAAAAACTCCTAGATCTTTTGATTTCACAATTGTAGAAGACATTTAACATATTATTAATCATTTTATCAAAAAACATGTTATAAACAGTCATAAACTAGAATAAGCAGGATGTTATATTCTGCTGAGAATACTATTTTTTGATAACAGGTGAACACCCACTACATTATTAGGCTAAAATCTAAACACAATTATCTGCTACATTCAGATCCTTGATTTAATGGTAGAAAATATCATTCCACAAACAGCATTACTCTCTAAGCTACAATATTTAATTTTTCATATTCAGATCTCACAACAGATTAGTTGTGTTTACACTATAAAGTAATGAAATGAATGTTTTAGCAAGCATATCAGAATATATGCATTCAAATATGTGTCACCACTGAAAATAAGTCATCTTGAGATATTTGTAATTATTTCAAGAATGTTTATTTTCCCACAAACACTTATTATGGAAATAATAGAGATAAGTTTAAGTTAGGGTGATAAAAAAGGAAGAAGTCATTAATTTTATTTAGATTTTGAGAAAATTGCAAAGAAAGGCTGGCATTCATGTATGGCCTTAAAAGATAAATAGATGTTTTTCCCTGAGGCCCATGCAAAAGAGAATTATGAAAAGAAGAAGGAGCCAGCTAAGATAATTATCAGTGGTTTAGTGTGACTGTGAGAAGAAGGGTGAAAAGCTGAAGGAGATAAAAGAGATAGGGTTCAATAGGTAAGCAAAAAAAGGGGAGGTTCCATGGTGTAACGGTTAGCATTCTGGACTCTGAATCCAATAGGTAAGCAAAGGCAAACTCACTGAAGTCATCGTATGTAATGCAAAGAACACATAAAAGAGTGGCACAATGGGATTTTTATTTAAAACAATTACTCTGGTTATAATATGGAGGACAGATTACAGAAGTCTGAGGCTGGAGAAAAGACTGGTTCAGAGACAAGTGAGAGCTGAATTATTACAGTCAAAGCAAGGATTGATTTGATAATTATTTAGAAGATAGAATTAATAAGAGTTGGTGACATGACACATAAAGACTCCTACCGAGTTGGAGAGGCGTAAGATGACTTGAGTTTCTGGCTTGTGTGATTGGATGGATAGTGATGCTATTAGCTAGATAAAGGAATATAGAAATCGGTCATATGTGGGGAAAGAGTACACAGATTTGAAGATGTTCAGCTCTACATGCGTGTGAAATTTTTCAGCTGAATCTGATTGCAAGAGACTTATCAAGCCTAGTTATATAAACATATAAATAATGAGGATATGGGTGGTAAAGGAAACCATGAAACAAACAAATTCACCCAGAACACATATAAAGATAAGAAGGAAAAGCCAAGAAGGGATTGGAAGAGAAGGACAGTATTGCAAAGCAGACAAAGAAGTCGGAGATAGGAGGAGATTCAGCAGCACTGAGTCTTAAAAGCCAAGGGGAAAAGCTTCAAGAAAAAGAAGTGACAGGGAAAAGTAAAAATTACTAAGCAATATGTTATCTGGTTTCTTCTATGATATTTTATCTAATTTTCAAAACAAGTCTGTAAAGTAAGCATTTCCCATGCAACAGGTGGATAAAGTAGGACAACTTGCTCAAGATTGGCAGTTAACAATTTGTGGAATCAGGTTTGGACTGAGGTTCACCTGTCTCCAGGACACATGAATGCTATCAAAGACATCATAAAAGGCAAGAGAGGCAGAAGTACACTGTATGTGATAATTAGGGTATCATCAGTAGAGTGACCAGATAATAGTGGAAGTGAGGAAGTAGGTTTGGTGAACACTGACTTTATCTTCAAAAAGCTTGCTTTATGGGTTTTAGTGAAAGAAGATCCTAGAGCTAAAGGACTTTATTTTTCCAAAACAAGAGGAACTTGGTCATATTGATGAGAAAGAACCAATAGAAAGAAAGAAGTTACAGTTGCAGAATAAAGATAAGTAAGCATGGTCTTTAAGGAGATGGGATGAATTGGGGTTTAGGACACAAAGTCAAAGATGAGCTTTGAAATTGTACCTTCCTATGATCCTTAGCTTCAAGGGAAGTCACTAGAGCTATAATTCCAAATTGTGTTCTTCTCTAAATGGGTTAGAGACATTCCACTAAAAAGGTGGAAGGGCTCATGGCCAAATGTTTTTGGGAAATGCTGGCTAAAGATCCTTAGATCCTTTACTAAAGAACTTTACAGAGCCATTAACATATTAATGTGCATCATGAATATCCACAATAAGAAAAAACAGTATTTCTCAAATGTATTTAATCTTAGGAACTATTTATTTCCTTATGGCATTCACTGGTCTATAGGAAACAGTTTGGGAAATGTTACACCACAGTATTTGCATTCTAATTCTTCAGTGAAGAACTTTGCTATGGCAAAGTGACCCCCACCCTCCCCCCAAAAAAACACCTTTTTTTCTTGCACCAATTTCCAGATAAAAACTTCCCTCTTAGGGCTGAAGGAATCTCAATATAGTATATTAAATTAATATTTGGATTAGTTCCTTCTTCTTCCTCTGAGAAGCAGACATCCAAGACAGGTTGATACATACCAGGGATTTATCAAGGGAAATGCCTGAGAGGAAAACAAAAAGGGTGGTGGGGAGGAGGGTGAAGTCATGAGACTGTGCTACAGCTCTGACCCTTCTGATGCAGAAAGAGGAAGAGGAGGCTGGTATGAAGAGTCTCAAACTACAGATCTAAGAAAGTTTTGACCAGATCAGTAAGGACTCCTGGAGCTAAAGTCACCCATTAGAGGGGTCCCACAGCAAGGATCTGCCTTAACATCCCTGCCAACTCAGTCACAGGGAGAGAGTGTCCTGCGGGAAGTGTGGTCTCCATAAAAATGCAGTGGTGGAGTCATAGATTTGTGGTATGTTTTCATGAATGTCACAGTCTACCCTAAACTGCACCTTTTCCATGATTCCCATGAGTTTCTCTTCTGGGAAGGAATATTTGGAAAGGGAATTTAGTGGGAAAAACTACAGCTACCATTGCTGTAGCTGATCTCAGGGTCACAACTAGTATTCACCCCTTCCCTCCTCCAACATTCATTCTAAAGTCCCTTCATTCACAGTTACCACCCTGGCAGGTAGTACTGGCTTTCTTGATGGTATGACCCAAACCCATATCTGAAAAGAGTCTGAATCCTTGGTAATCATATTCTTTTTGGTCCAGGGTTGTTGCATGTGTTTGTTTACAGTTATGAAGGAGTGAAGATGTACCAAGAGGAATCAATGTCAATCACCTGACTTCCACATGTATTCCTCCCTATGCAAAAGCATTCTATGTCTTCCTGCTGATCAGCATCAATTACCTCTTCCAAAACGGTTACTTTTTTTCTTGTCTTCTGGTTCCTGGACACCCGGTATCTAAAGTCCCCTGGCAGCAGCCATAGCTTAATGTTCAACTGAGTCTTTCATGTGTCTGCTGGCAAGAGTGAGCCTCGTTGGGGAAACAGGCCTTTCAACCCTGCAGTGTGAAGACGTGTGGACAGAAGCACACATTCCCCAGTTATCACTGAGAGTGATTGTAAGTGGGTCACTCCTGCTTGTATCCCTTTTCTCCTGGACACATGCACACTTTCTATTGTGAACAGAGCATCATGTAGAGGTCTCTGATGGCTTCCCATCTTTCCAAAGTGTTCCTCTGAGCAGGCACTACAGCTTTGCCTTTTGAAGGCCATGGCAGCATTCTAAGAGGTCATCAGCTTTTGAATATTGTATCCATGGTACAATCTAAGGTTTTGGTGAGAGAAAAAAGCCACAATAACAACAAAAATTCAATATATGTATATGCCAACAGATATATTTTATTTTATCATCATGGAGAAAAATACAAAAGGATACATATTGTTAACGTCAGTTGTTTTGGAAGGGGATGAATTGTGGACAGACAGGGCATAAAGGAAAGGGTAATAAAGAAACCACCAAAGGGTAGGGGGAATGCTGACCTAAAAAAGCAAATAGCACATACAATGTAATCAACTTTTAAAATGTTAAAGTATCATGAGAAAATAAAATGAAATAAAATGACTGCAATACAGTCATACCTAGTAAACTAGAATCATACCTAGTAAACTAGAAACTGCCAGAGTCATTTCTCATCATTTGAATATTTGCTTTTTCATACTTATCAAAGACAGCTATAGCAAAGAGAAGAAAAGGGAGGAGAGATATACTAGGAGGATGCAGAATAGTTGGAAGTCTCCTCTGGCAACAGCTATTAAGACTCCCTGAAGAAAAGGGTCTCCTTAAACAAAACTAACCACAGTTCCATTTCATCTTCAATACTGATAGGGAGTCCATATGACTTATAGTTCTAACCAGGACACTTTTTAAAGTGAAAGGAATCACTATTTATAATTACTCTGAGACAACAGACATATTGGATTGCTCCAATTAAATCAGGATATGTGATTGCCCTAATTATTGGATGGTAGAGACAGAAAGAATGGAGGCATTGGGAACTACAAGAAACAGCAACTACAAATTGCCCTCCAGGAATTGCAATCTGAATAATGAAATAAGTAAGTGATTCTAAAACATGGATCTAGATGCTACATAACTCAAGTTGAAGAGAGAAGCACAAATGTTGCAATGATGGTAGGCTGGCGGAGCTAATTGGGAAAAGCCTAGGAGAAATTAATAAATTTCTGTGAACCACTTTGTAAATGTTTTTTTCTCAAAAAAAAAGGACAAGATGTTCATTTTTAGTTTTTTCTTTGCTGGCTGCCTTTATTGCAAATTTCACCTGTCAATCAGAGAAAGATAAATTACAAATCAAACTTAGACCTCCAGTTTCTGACTACAAAGCTTAATAAGCAACATAGCAATAATGAATGGTAGTGGATGAAGCCATTTCTAGTTTCAGACTAATGAATGAAATAGATTTTTATATTTATAAGAACAATAACAATTTTGTATTATATACAAAGTAACCACTGTACTCTCGGGAATTTCTACATGAACCCATCAATATTTTCCCTCTTTGATTTTACATCTTCCCTCTTTACTTGGTCCAGGAAAGTTTTATGTTCGGTTTTTTTACAAGCTCAAAATGTGTTTGACAATAGGTCTATGTTGATGCAGTTTAAACCTTGATATGCATAGGAAGCACAGGAATCACATTAAACTGTATGTTTTATACAGCACATCTGAGGAAAGGCATCAGTTCAGCATGAGCTCCCAGGTGAAGCTGGTGCTGCCAACCCATGGACCCACACTTTGAATAGCAAGGATCTGTGTTGCTCTTCTAACACCCCTAACCTCGTAATCTACTTGTCTGACCTCATAACCCAAATCCCAGGAAATATAGAGTAAGCTGGAACATCTCTAATTATGATTCTACCAACCACCTGACGGAAACTTACAACAGATAGATGATGTTTCGGCAGGTGTGGGGGACACTCAGAAGCACATTTGTCTGAAAAGTTTACCAGGTAGTTCTAATGGCCAGGCAGGTTTGTAAAATACTATCTTAAATTATGGTTGAAACAAATATGATAACACCAGAATACTCACATAATTTGTATGGCTACTCAACTTGTCTCTGTTTACAGCAGAAGAAAAATGTTCAGTTTCTACACCATCGGTGCTATCTATGAGCATTGAATTCCCATATTAAATGAGGTCCTTAGACACTAGATGTGGAGAAAATAACATTATTTTCCAAATGGAACTTGAACAATGTACCTGAGTATATATTCTCTTTAAATGCACTTGTATCCACGTCAGGACCTGTTGTAATATTCCCAGAAGTGAATGATGCAGTTTCTAATTCAATTATTTTCATTTTATTCCAAGGCTTCATAAGAATCAAGCCTGTCAAGTATAAAATATATCAGCATGTGCCACTCTGAGCTGAGTGAGAGAATGAATTTATAACTTATCTTTTTCTAACCAATGTTTTTTTAATCACCTTCTCAGTTTCCTTTGACAGGTTGATGTGCTCCAAAGCTTCAGAAGGGCTTTATGATTTAAATCAATTTCATATATTCAAATGACTAACAGGCCAAATTAGCTTGTATTTAATTGGTTCACTGATTATATTAATATTAATGGTATATTATTTTTAATAATAATATCTATCAATTTTTGAATGCCCATGGCATACTACGCTGTATGCTAAAAATATTATGCTTACATTAATTATCAATTGTGGAACTAAGAAGAATGATGCAAGATGACTAATATTAGAACCATTTTATAAATAAGAAAAATGGGGGTTGGAGAAATTGAGCATCTCGGCTTCTGTTGAATATGAACCCTTATTTTAATCCATACCTACCCCCATCTTGTGCAGATAATATAAGTTCCACTATGACATTCAAAAACCTGTGAGTTGATAAAACCAAAGCAAAGGTTCTATTTACTTCATAAAATGTTCAAGCAACCACAACAGTCATTTTGTGTGCTCCAAACAAGTGAGTGTACACATCCTTTAAGTTAGGTGATCTAGTGTTTTAGCTTCACTCTAACTTTCTGCATAACATAGATCCCACACTATAATTTCACAAATAATAGCATTCATAACCACTACTCACAGTGTCAGTAAAAGGAAAGTCCAACAAGCTTTAATTTTTATGTAAAACGGGGGATAATACCCTGACACCAGACCAGAGCAGTTTGGAGAGTTCAGCAGGAGATGCACAAAAGGGTGTAAGGAGTCTTTGCAGAGGTGGAAGGCAGGACCAATAAGGGTGAGTTACCCAAAAAACAGAGCTCCACCTGGAAGGAAACTTCTGAGAGTAGATATTATGCCTGATGGGTCTTAACACCAACAAAGGGGAATTACAATGAAGGGTCCCAGCAAGTGAATCTGTGGGCGAAAGAGAGTCACCTTAGAAGGCTGAGGTTTTACTGTTTAGAGATAGCAACTACTAGAACAGGATAGAGAAGAAAGGAGGTAGGTTATAATATGATTCAGCTGAAACAAGATAGATTCTGAAAATCAAAGGTAGCCTGACCATAAAAAAGCATCCTATATTAAAGAAACTATTCTTCACGGAGCAACTGAAAAAAAAATCCTTGAGAAGAGGAAGTGAAACAGACATAAAAAGGATCACCCAAAATGATATAAATAAAAGTCAATCAAAAAAGATAATGTATTCATTTCTTAGAGCTACCATAACAACATACTACAAACTGAGTGACTTTAAACAACAGAAACTTAATTGTCTCACAGTTCAGGAGGCTCAAGTCCAAAATCAAGATGTCAGCAAGGCCATGCTCCCTCTGAAACCTGCAGGGAAATCAATCCTTCCTTGCCTCTTTCCAGCGTCTGGTGGTTTGCTGGCAATCTTTGGTATCTTTGGCTTGCAGCTGCATGACTCCAATCTGTACCTTTGTTGTCACATGGCATTCTCCCTGTGTGTTCGTTTCTTCACATGGCTGACTTCTTATAAGGATACCATTCATACTCAATGGGGGGCCCACCTTACTACAACATAACTTCATTTTAACTAGTTACATCTGTCATGACCCTATTTCCAAATAAAGTCATATTCTGAGGTACTTAGGGGTTATGACTTCAACCTATCTCTTTTGGGGGAGTGCAATTCAATCAGTAACAATTGCATATGTAGCTATATGATAATATATGTATATATACATATATTTTCCCCCTGAAGTATATTTTCCATATTAATATACGTTTCCCCATAGAAGAAAACTAAAATAATTAAGCATAAAACATGTTTAAAATTGTAATTCAAAATTCAAGAAGCTTTCAAGAAATGAAAACTTAAGAAATAAAAAAGACCTGCATATATATTGCAAGCAGATACTACGTATCTGGTAAAATGACAAAAATGTTAACTCAAGCATATCCTGATAAAATTATTAAACTTTGCAAAAAACGCTTTGGGTGTCTAGGCAAAAAAAAAAAAAAAAAAAAAAAAAAGTTTTTTAAAAAAAAAAAAAATTAGGTTGCCATAATTTTCTGTGCCTAAACATTAAAGTCTAGAAGAAACTCAAGCAATAGCAACAAGGAACCAGTGGCAATGAATGTGAGACCAAATTCTATCTAGTCCAGCTGAACTTCAGTACCAAAAAAAATGGCAAAATGCAGAACTCAGGAAATATTACGTCCCTAAGTTCTTGAAGAATTTACTAGAGAAAAATCTTCATTTAACTAGTAAATGTTGGGAAAACTTCATAAATAGGACTAATGATGAGGAATGAATTTATTCAACTATAGCTTTAAGACTAAAACAAATTTCCAGATTGGTGGTGTTTAACTATGTCCACGAATTATTTGATCTGCTCCTCCAAGAGGCCTCCAGTTTGTGTGACCTGGATTTAGTGACTCCTTCCAAATGGAAAAAACAAAAAGCAGAAGTGATGGTGTGTGACTTGGAGACTAGGTCATTAAAAAAAAAATAGAAAAAAAAAAAAAAAAAAAAAAAGCCTGGCATTCCCCTTTTTCAGTTCACTGACTATTTTAGTCAGTTTGAACTACTTGCCCTGAGAAACATCACCACCATAGACTGTGTTATTTATAACAACAGAAATTTGTTTCTCACAGTTCTGGAGTGATTAATATATGAGCAAGTTCTGGTTCTGGTGACAACCCTCTTCTAGATTGCAGATTGCAAACTCCCCATTGCATCTTCACATAGGCTGAAGGGGAAAGCTCTCTGGGATTCCTTTTATAAGAGCACTAATTCCATTCATGAGGGCCTCAGCCTCATGACCTAATTACCTCCCAAATGCCCCACTTACTAATACCATCACACTGTGGGCAAGGAATTCAACGTATGAATTTTGGAGGGACACAATCATTCACTCCACAACACTTGTTCTTTTTTTTTTTTTTTTTAATTTTTTACTTCCATAGGTTTTTGGGGAAAAGGTGGTATTTGGTTACATGAGTAAGTTCTTTAGGGGTTATTTGTGAGATTTTGGTGTACCCATCACCCGAGCAGTATACACTGAACCCTATTTATAGTCTTTTATCCCTCACCTCCTTTCCACCACTTCCCCCTGAGTCCCCAAAGTCCATTGTGTCATTCTTATACAGTTGTATCCCCATAGCTTAACTCCCACTTATGAGTGAGAACATACACTGTTTGGTTTTCCATTCGGAAGTTACTTCACTTAGAATAAGTCTCCAGTATCATCCAGGTTGCTGCTAATGCCATTAATTCATTCCGTTTTCTGGATGAGTATTATTCCATCATATATATACCACAGTTTCTTTATCTGCTCATTGATTGATGGTCATTTGGGTTGGTTCCACATTTTTGCAATTGTGAATTGTGCTGCTATAAACAAGCATGTGCGGATATCTTTTTGTATAATGATGTCTGTTCCCCTGGGGAGATACCCAGTTAGTGGGATTGCTGGATCAAATGGTAGTTCTATTTTTAGTTCTTTAAGGAATCTTCACACTGTTTTCCATAGTGGTTGTACTAGTTTATATTCCCACCAGCAGTGTAGAAGTATTCCCTTTTCAACCCATCCATGACAACATCTATTTTTTTTTAAATTTTTGATTATGGCCATTCTTGTGGGAGTAAGGTGGTATTGCATTGTGGTTTTGATTTGCATTTTCCTGATCATTAGCAATAGTGAGCATTTTTTCATATGTTTGTTAGCCATTTGTATATCTTATTTTGATAATTGTCTATTCATATCCTTAGCCCAAGTTTTGATGGCATTGTTTGTTTTTTTCTTGCTAATTTGTTTGAGTTCATTGTAGACTCTGGATATTAGTCCTTTGTCATACGTGCAGATTGTAAAGATTTTCTCCCACTCTGTGGGTTATCTGTTTACTCTGCTGACTGTTCCTTTTGCTGTGCAAAAGCTCTTTAGTTTAATTAAGTCCCAGCTATTTATCTTTGTTTTTATTTTATTTACTTTTGGGTTCTTGCTCATGAAATCTTTGCCTAAGCCAATGTCTAGAAGCATGTTTCCAATGTTGTCTTCTAGAATTTTTATAGTTTCAGATCTTTGATTCAAGTGTTTGATCCATGATGAGTTGATTTTTGTATAAGGTGAGAGATGAGGATCCAGTTTCATTCTCCTACTTGTGGCTAACCAATTATCCCAACATATTTGTTGAATAGGCTTTCCTTTCCCCACTTTGTGTTTTGCTTTGCTTTGTCAAAGATTAGTTGGCTGTGAGTATTTGGGTTTATTTCTGATTTCTCTATTCTGTTCCATTGGTCAATGTGCCTATTTTTATACCAGTACCATGCTGTTTTGGTGACCATGGACTTATAGTGTAGTTTGAAATGAGGTAATGTGATGCCTCCAGATTTGTTCTTCTTGCTTAGTCTTGCTTTGACTATTTGGGCTCTTTTTTGGTTCCATATGAATTTTAGGATTGTTTTACTAGTTCTCTGAAGAATGATGGTGATATTTTAGTAGGGATTGCATTAAATTGGTAGATTGCTTTTGGCAGTATGATCATTTTCACAATATCAATTCTATCCATCCATGAGCACGGGGTGTGTTTCCATTTGTTTTAATCATCTATGATTTCTTTTAGCAGTGTTTTGTAGTTTTCCCTATAGAGGTCTTTTACCTCTTTGGTTAGGTGTATTTNGCCTCCAGATTTGTTCTTCTTGCTTAGTCTTGCTTTGACTATTTGGGCTCTTTTTTGGTTCCATATGAATTTTAGGATTGTTTTTACTAGTTCTCTGAAGAATGATGGTGATATTTTAGTAGGGATTGCATTAAATTGGTAGATTGCTTTTGGCAGTATGATCATTTTCACAATATCAATTCTATCCATCCATGAGCACGGGGTGTGTTTCCATTTGTTTTAATCATCTATGATTTCTTTTAGCAGTGTTTTGTAGTTTTCCCTATAGAGGTCTTTTACCTCTTTGGTTAGGTGTATTTTCAAGTTTTTTTTTTTTTTTTTTTTTTGCAGCTATTGTAAAAGGAGTGGAGTTCTTGATCTGATTCTCAGCTTGGTCACTGTTGGTGTACAGCAGAGCTACTGATTTGTGTACATCACATCCTGAAACTCTGTTGAATTCATTTATCAGTTCTAGGAGCTTTATGGAGGAGTCATTAGGGTTTTCTAGGTATACAGTTTTATTATTAGCAAACAGCAATAGTTTAAATTCCTATTTACCAATTTGAATGTTCTTTATTTCTTTCTCTTGTCTGATTGCTCTGGTTAGAACTTCCAGTACTATGTTGAATAGAAGTAGTGAGAGTAGGCATCCTGGTCTTGTTCCAGTTCCCAGAGGGAATGCTTTCAACTTTTCCCTATTCAGCGTTATGTTGGCTGGGTGTTTGTCATAATGTTTTTTTATTACATTGAGCTATGTCCCTTGTATGCCGATTTTGCTGAGAGTTTTAATCATAAAGCGATGCTACATTTTGTCAAATGCTTTTTCTGCATCTATTGAGATGACCATGTGATTTTTGGTTTTGATTTTGTTTATGTGGTGTATCACATTTATTGACTTGCATATGCTAAACCATCCCTGCATCCGTGGTATGAAACCCACTTGATCCTGGTGGATTGTCTTTTTGATATGTTGTGGATTTGTTTACCTAGTATTCTGTTAAGGACTTTTACATCTATGTTCATCAGGGATATTGGTCTGTAGTTTTCTTTTTGGTTTTATGCTTTCCTGGTGTTGGTATTAGGGTGATACTTTATAGAATGATTTAGGGAGGATTCCCTCTTTCTCTATCTTGTGGAATAGTGTCAATAAGATTGGCAACAATTATTCTTTAAATGGCTGGTAGAATTCAGCTATGAATTCATGTGGTCTTGGACATTTTTTGTTGACAATTTTTAAAATTATTATTTCAATCTCATTGCTTGTTACTGGTCTGTTCAGGGTATCTAATCCTTCCTGATTTAAGTTGGAAGGATTTTATGTTTCCAGGAAGTTTCCATCTCCTCTAGGTTTTCTAGTTTATGTGCATAAAGTTGTTCAGAGTAGACTTGAATGATCTTTTGTATTTCTGTAGTGTCAGTTGTATTATCTCCCATTTTGTTTCTAATTGAGCTTATTTGGATTTTCTTCTTTTCTTGGTTAATCTTGCTAATGGTCTATCAGTTTTATTGATCTTTGCAGAGAACCAGCTTTTTGTTTCATTTATCATTTGTATTTTTTGTTTCAATTTCATTTAGTTCTGCTCTGATCTTAGTTACTTCCTTTCTTCTGCTGGGTTTGGGTTTGGTCTGTTCTTGTTTCTCTAGTTCCTTGAGTTGTGACCTTAGATTGTCTACTTGTGCTCTTTCGGGCTTTTTTGATATAGGAATTTAGAGCTATGAACTTTCCTCCTAGCACCACTTTAGTTTTATCCCAGAGATTTTGTTAGGTTGTGTCATTGTTATCATTCAGTTCAAAGAATGTTTTAATTTCCATCTTGATTTCATTGTTGAGCTAATGATCATTCAGAAGCAGATTATTTAATTTCTGTGTATTTAAAGGTTTTAAAGCTTCTTTTTGGAGTTACTTTCTGATTTTATTCCACTGTCATTTGAGAGTGTACTTGATATAATTTCAATTTTCTTAAATTTATTGAGACTTGTTTTGTGGTCTATCATATGGTCTATCTTGAAGAAAGTTCCATGCACTGATGAATAGAATGCATATTCTGCAGTTGTTGGGTAGAATGTTCTGTAAATATCTGTTAAGTCCATTTGTTCCAGGGCATAGTTTAAATCCATCGTTTCTTTGTTGACTTTCTGTCTTGATGACTTGTCTAGCGCTGTCAGTGAAGTATTGAAATCCCCACTATTATTGCGTTGCTGCCTATCCCATTTCTTAGGTCTAGCAGTAATTGTTTTACAGATTTGGGAGGTCCAGTGTTAAATGCATATATATTTAGAACTGTGATATTTTCCTGTTGGACAAGGTGTTTTATCATTATATAATGCCCCTCTTTGTCTTTTTTAATTGCTGTTGCTTTAAAGTTTGTTTTGTCTGATATAAAAATAGCTACTTCTGCTCGCTTTGGTGTCCATTTGCAGGAAATGTCTTTTTCCACTCCGTTACCTTCAGTTTATATGAGTCCTTATGTGTTAGGTGAGTCCCTTGAAGGCAGCAGATAGTTGGTTGGTGAATTCTAATCCATTCTGCAATTCTGTATCTTTTAAGTGTCACATTTAGGCCATTAACATTCAACGTTAGTGTGTGAGGTACCATTTTATTCGTCATGCTATTTGTTGCCTGTATACCTTGTGTTTTTGTTTTGTTTTGTTTTGTTTTTTGAGACAGAGTCTCACTCTGCTGTCAGGCTGGAGTGCAGTGGAGTGATCTTGGCTCACTGCAACCTCTGCCTCTTGGGTTCAAGCAATTCTCCTGCCTCAGCCTCCTGTGTAGCTGGGATTACAGGCACACGCCACCATACCCAGCTAATTTTTGTATTTTCAGTAGAGACAGGGTTTCACCATGTTGGTCAGGATGGTCTGGATCTCTTGACCTCGTGATCTGCCCGTCTCAGTCTCCCAAAGTGCTGGGATTATAGGTATGAACCTCCCCGCTCAGCCTACCTTGTTTTTTTTTTTTCAATTGTATTTTTTGTTTTATAGGTCCCGTGAGATTTATGCTTTAAAGAGATTCTGTTTTGATATGTCTCCAGGATTTGTTTCAACATTGAGCAGTTCTTATAGTGCTGGTTTAGGAGTGGTGAACTCTCAGTATTTGTCTGAAAAATATTGTATTTTTCCTTCGCTGGATACAAATTTCTTGGCTAATACTCGTTTTGTTTAAGAAGGCTGAAGGCAGGGCCCCAATCCCTTCTAGCTTGTAGGGTTCCTGCTGAGAAATCTGCTGTTAATCTGATAAGCCTTCCATTATAGCTTACCTGGTGCTTTTGCCTCACAGCTCTTAAGATTTTTTTCCAGCTGCATCCATGTCCCTACAAAGGACGCAAGCTCATCCTTTTTTATGGCTGCATAGTATTCCATGGTGTATATGTGCCACATTTTCTTAATCCAGTCTGTCACAGATGGACATTTGGGTTGATTCCAAGTCTTTGCTATTGTGAATAGTGC
>NW_016814117.1:637316-650570 GCF_001698545.2 Rhinopithecus bieti
AATAAAGGAATTTTTATTGCCAAAAAAAAAAAAAGATTTTTTTCCTTCATCTTGACTTTAGATAACCTGATGGCAATGTGCTTAGGTGACGATCTTTTTGCAATGAATTTCCCAGGTGTTCTTTGAGCTTCTTGTATTTGGATATCAGTTCTCTAGCAAGACCAGGGAATTTTCCTCAATTATTCCCCCATACATGTTTTCCAAACTTTTAGATTTCTCTTCTTCTTCAGGAATGCCAATTATTCTTAGGTTTGGTTGTTTAACATAATCCCAAATTTATTGGAGGCTTTGTTCATTTTTTCTTTGTCTGTGTTGGATTGGGTTAATTCGAAAACCTTGTCTTGGACCTCTGAAGTTCTGTCTTCTGCTTGTTCAATTCTGTGCTGAGACTTTTCAAAGTATTTTGCATTTCTCTAACTGCATTCTTTATTTCTTGAAGTTTTGATTTTTTTATTTATACTGTCTATTTCACTGAAGATTTATCTCCTGATTTCTAGTATCTTTTTTTTTTTTTAATTTCCTTTCTCTGGTGCCTCTTTGATTAGCTTAATAACTGACCTTCTGGATTCTTTTTCAAGTAAATTAGAAATTTCTTCTTGGTTTGAATCCATTGCTGGTGGGCTAGTGTGATTTTGGCAGAGAGTTAAAGAACTTTGTTTTGTCATATTATCAGAAATGTTTTTCTGGAACTTGCCCCAGGTTACCAGCCTCCCAGCTGCAAAAGCAAGCAGGGCTTTCGTGCCTCCCCACCTGGGATTCATGCCCTCCCCTGAGTTCTGGCCAGAAGATTCGGCGCTGGGTTGGAATTGTTACAAAGTTCATTGGAGTTTTCCCATTCCCTGTTGTCTTTTCTTGGTCCCTCTAGCAGCCCTCCCCAAGGACCCCTGTGAGACAAATCCAAAATAGCTTCCCAGGGGGCCCAGAGAGCCCACAGGGCTTTTCCTGCTGCTACCTCTACCCCTGTATTTTGCTCGGCCCTCTAAATTGACTCAGCTCCAGGTAAGGTCAGATCCTTCTCCTGTGATCTAGACCTTCAGGTTCCCCAGTGAGGGTGTGTGTTAGGGGGCAGATGATCCCCCTTTCCCACTTCCACAGCTTGGGCACCCGCAGTATTTGGGCTGTCTCCGTGGTTCTACAGGAGCAATCCACTTCCTTCAGAGGATCTGCGTGTTATCTCAGCTTTCCTGGTTTATTCCTGCAGTAGTTCAGGAGCAAAAGTTCTCAATGTGAGTTTACACACTGCTCTGTCTTTCTGAGGGGAGCTGCAATCTAGTCTTGCCTCACATCTACCATGTTTCAGCTTCTCCCTGGCACAACACTTGTTCTGGGGAATACCAAATGCCATGTCATGAGGACACTTAGGCAGCCCTATGAAGAGGTCCGTGTGGTAAGGAACTGAGCCTTCTGACAATAGCCAACAAGAAACTTAGTCACCCTTCCAACAGCCAGGGAAGTGAACCATCTTTAAAGCGGAACCTCTAGCTCCAGTCTGGCCTTCAGATGACTGCTGCCATGGTCAGCATATTGACTGTAACCTTGTGAGAATCCATATGCCAGAATCGTCAAGTTAAGCCACTCTTGGGCTTCAAAAACAGCATGAGATAATAAATGTTTGTTGGTTTTAGTTACTAACTTTTGGGATACGTTTTTATATAGCAATAGATAATGAAAACAGATTTTGGTGGCTATAAGTTGGGCACTCTCACAGTAAATGAATAAGAATGTGGGTGTGGCTTTGAAAACTGGCAGTGGGAAAATTTTAAAGGACTTTGAGGAGATGGTTAGTGAAAGCCTAAAGTGCCTTAAATGGACTGTTAGTAGATTTTGAAGAGTCTTCTATCGAGGGCTTAAAGGAAAATTAGGAGCACTTTATTGAAAACTGAAGGAAAGGGAATTCTTGTTATGTAGTAACAGAAAGTTTATCATCACTGTGACCTGTAGTTATGTAGAAATGTACCTAATGAGCTGGGTGAACTAGCAAACTGCCATCTGGTTTCTTCTTGCCGCTTACAATACAGTGGAAGTAATGAGGGAGGAAAAAAACCTGTCAAATAAAAGAGCTAGGACTTACTATTTTGAAATTTACCAGTCTCACTAGATCACAAATGATGCTAGAATTAAGAAGTGGTTTCCAAGCAAAGACGAAACACAGGACAGTGCAAGAAAAACTTGGTCCAAATTTGAAGCACCAGGTGTGGCTTCCACCTTTATTCGAATTATTTCTGAAGACCTCAGAGGGGTCTATGGTGGTGCATAAGAGGACCATTCAATGAAAAGGCCCTATGAAGAGCTTCATGACATGCTTCACTGAGGCGTATCTCCCAACAGTAGTATTTCTAAGAAGTTTAAAGTCTTTATCTCTCAGCCACCTGAGCAGAAGCTTAAGAGAGAAGGGGAAGGCCTATCCTGAGGAGATTAATGAGCATATCTTTTATCTAATGGAGTAAACCCTCACTGAGATTCACAGAAAACTCAAGAGTTTTTAATAAAACTGTGTTTTCAGAAAACTTCCAACTTAGACTGAAAGGTACAGAGATAATATGTAATAAAAGAAATCTTAAATTCCCCAAAATTCTGGCATGAAACTGGATGAGAAACTATGCAGCTTCAAACATGGCTTACTATTCTTTTCTTTTCTTTTCTTTTAAGATGGAATTTCACTCTGTCACCCAGGCTGGAGTGCAGTGGCATGATCTTGGGTCACTGTGACCTCCGCCTTCTGGTTTCAAGCGATTCTCCTGCCTTAGCCTCCCGAGTAGCTGGGATTACAGGCACCCGCCACCACGCCTGGCTAATTTTTTTGTGTTTTTAGTAGAGATGGGGTTTCACCATGTTAGCCAGGTCTCGAACTCCTGACCTCATGATCTGCCTTCCTCGGACTCTGAAAGTGCTGGATTACAGGCATGAGTCACTGCACCCAGGCCTATTCTTGAAAAAGGAGGATGACTCAGAGGGTGAAACCATGAGCCCAGAGGGTGTAGCCAAGAGCCATGGAGAATGATTCCTAGGTGGGAGTAGAACTGAGCTCTGATCAAGGAATTTCCAATGTTTGCTCAGCTGAATTTGCAGAATTGCTATAGATGAGTGACTCCTTGCCTCTCCAATCCCCGCTCTCCTTTTAACAGGGATTGCTTAGAGGTTGTCTTATACCTGTCCTGCTATTGAATGATTGGCATATTAGTTGGAAGATAACTTATCTCTTTAGTTCACAGGTTTTCAGGTTTAGGGAAGCTATGCTTGAGAAGCTGTACTAATAAAACCATGCCCAAGGAACCTCAAATGCACCTGAATTTAGATGACAAGATGCTGAACTTCAGGTTGACGTTAAAATGGTATAAAACATTTAAGATCTCTGGGAGGGGAGGATGTATTTTGCATATGGAATAAATACTTTGTGGCAAAGGGATTACCAGTGATTTTTTAAAAATATATCCAAAAATTTTTGATACTGCTCCCTTTAAGAAGTATAGCTTAATTCCTCTCCATTCATCCTGGGCTGGACATAGCAACTTGCTTCTAATGAACACAAAGAAAGCAAAAGCGATGGTATGTGACTCAAGAGACAATGTCATAAAAGGCACAGTAGCTTTTTTTCTCTGTCTCAGGTCACTGACTCTGGGGGAACCCAGCTGCCACACCATGAGGATGCTCAAGCAGCCTTACAGAGATACCCATATAATGAAAAACTGAGACCTACTGCCAATCACCAGCAAGGAAATGAGGCATCCATAGAAAGATCATAGAAATGGCTCTATCAGCTCCAACTTAGCTGTTGGATGACTGCTACCCCAGTCAACAACTTGATTGCTACCTCATGAGAGAGCCTAAGCTTGAACCATCCAGCTAAACTATTCATGGACTCTCCATCCTTAGAAACGGTGTGAGATAATAAATATTTGTAGTTTTAAACTATTAAATTTTGAAGATAATTTGTTACACAACAAAAGACAAATACTGGATTAGGGATAAATAAATTTTGTATGATCTGATAATGTAGAAATAACAAATATAATCAAAAAGTGGAGAAATGGAGTAGGGAGAGGAAAAGAAGAAATACTTCATTGATTATCTCGAAGATGGGCATCAGAGAATATAATAAGCTGAGAAATCAAGTACTAAACACTGAATCATAAGTAAAAGATAAACACTTAGAAAGCTAATACCATTGGTTCAAACTAAATGAGAGGAGGGTGAAGACAGATGAGAAAAGATTCTAATCAAATGAAACAATTAATTACTAAAATAGAAAATTAATTAATTGGAACTAATTTGGTGTACAAAATAAGCAGAAGAACCAAATTTCTCACTGATATGGTCAGAAAAATGTTATGAAGCACAATTTTTTTGCCTAGATATAAGCCATGGATTCATGACCAAAAAATACATTATTATTTTTTTCCTCCTGTAAATGTGACCAATTCGCTACAGTTAACGATCTAATTATAACACGATGTCTCCTTTTAAAGAGAAGATATTTCAGTTATTTATGTGCTTTTCTGCTTGGCTAACACCATAATATAAAGAGTATATTAAATTTATCAGGATATTATGCAGTCACTTTCATAGATGAAAGAAAGGCTATAGTTCCCTAGACAGTAGAAATAAAATAACCTAAGAATGAAAAATCGATGATGTACAACATAAATATAAATTTGTAAAAATGAAGCCTGCCAGTTATTAGTAGCAAATGATCTGCATTATCAAACTCTTCAGGTATCTCATTTCTTGGAAAAGACATAATTATACCAATTTATCTTTTTAGAGACCAATTACTGATTCACATGACTTTCTAAAAAATGCTTTACTATTTTTTGACTTGCCAATCTGTATTTCGCAACTCTAAGAATAGAAATCTACAACATAGCCATTTCCATAAATAAGAAGTCTGAAATAAATGACACTAGTCTATCAAAACACAAGTACAAAACCTTTAAATTTTAGATGAAATGTAAAGTGGAAAGCCTTTATTAGCATAAATAAGTTACTTAGATGATAACCTTCACATCCTTTCCAAGTTATCAAATTAGATCATTAGAGCCTCCAAATTGGCAAGAAAAAAGATGTCTATACCACACAAAGTAAATTGGCCAGCTTTTCTAATGAGTTAATTTGTAGTACTACAAGTAAAACGTATCTGATTTGCATTCTCAAAATATAAAGGTTTAAAAAATCTTGCTATTCTAAAAGGACAACTATAAAACTAATGTTCTTACCTTCAGTTTTTCTTACTAAACTTGACATTCACAATGTAAGCACTATTCTCGGGGTGTGTGTATGTGTGTGAAAGTGGAATGTGCAAGGAAGGTGTGTGGATGGGGAACATGGGAGCACCCCCTTAACACTGTTCTCTCATGCTTCTCACTCTGGAGAAACACCACCAGAATCCCATTCAGTCCTCTGATGAGACCATTGTTCTAATACGTCACCCCTGAAATCATTTGGAGAATACAAAGCAAAAGTGTTACACAACCTCCCTGCAACACACCTGATATTTGACTATCACTTGAAAGGCAACAGACCATCTAATCACTCTTGAAAAGTTACACATATGTGCTTCAGTTACACATATGTGATAATTGCTTTAATTGATTCTTTTCCTCTAAAATGTTGACTTAGGAGAAAAACACCTCTTATTCAAGGTTGACATAATCTGTCAGTCTTCCTACTGAGCAAATGAATAAAGACCTGGTGAACCAGCTTGGAAAGTGAGCAAGCCAAGCATTGAAAGAAAAATGATCTCTCAAAACTGACAGTGCCTCTGGTCATCTTTATCAAGATCCTTCCTTGCCAAAAATTGCCCTGCCAACTTCACTTTTAAAAATGTTTAGTTCCTGAAATTCTTTATCCTCTCAACTTTTATATTTATTCAGAGAACAAATAGAACATCTTCAGGTAGCCTGAAACTGAAATTGATTATCAAATCTCTTTTGGATTATCATTCATTCAGGGTTTCTCTACGATAGCAATGCTGATATTTTGGGCCAGACAATGATTTGTTTTATGGGGCATCCCTGTGCATGGCTGAATGTTTAACATCATCCCTGAACTCCACTCACTAGATGCTGACCTTGACAACCAAGAGCATCTTCAGACATTGCCAAATATCCCTGGACAAATAAAGCCTCTCCCATTGAGGATCTTTAGATTAATATGTTTTGTTTTGTTTTTCTTTTATGTTTGTAATAGACATGCAGAAGATATAAGACTACATAAACACTGAAACTGAAAAGGAAAATTAATTAAATCTCTTAAGATAATAATAAAAGTACTTAAAAGCTCTTCCCAGGTCAAAAATAAGCCTCAATCCAGAAAGTTGTTGAGAATAATGTTATGCCGGTTAATTTTATATGTCACCTTGGCTGGACCATGAGGTACCCAGCTATTTGACCAGACTTTATTTTGGGTGTTTCTGTGAGGACATTTTTGGATGGGATTAGGATTCAAATTGGTAGAGTGACTAAAGCAGATTGCTGTCCCTAATATGGCTGGGCCTCTCCCGATTAGTTGAGGTCCTAAATAGAACAAGACTAACCTCCCAATAAAGAGAGAATTCTGCCTGCCTACCTACCTTTCAACTAGGACATTGACTTTTTCCTGCCTTTGGACTAGCACTGAAACATTGGTTCTTCCTGGGTCTTGAGACTGCCAGCCTTCATACTGAAGCTATACCATAAGCTCTCCTGGGTCTCCAGCTTGTCAGCTCTCCCTGCAGATCTTGTAACTTTTCAGCCTTCGTAATTGCAGGAGCCAATGTTGTATATATTTTATATATATATATATACACACACACATATATATATACACACACACACATATACACACACACATATATATTATATACACATTCTCCTTGACTTACAATGGGGATACATCCCAATAAAACCATTGTAAATTGAAAATATTGTAAGTCAAAAATGCATTTAACAGATCTAACCTACCAAATATAATATCATAGCTTAGCTTAGCCTAGCCTATCTTAATGTGCTCAGAACACTTACATTATCCTACAGTTGGGGAAAATCATCTGGTAACACAGTACTCTGTAGAGTATTGGTTATTTACTCTGGTGATCACATGGTTGACTGGGAGCTATTGCTCAATGCCACTGCTCAATATTGTAAGAGAGTGCCATATCACATATCATTAGTTTAGGAAAATATCAAAATTAAAAAGTCAAAATAAAGTTTCTACTGAATACATATCATTTTGCTCCATGGTAAAGTCAAAAAATCATAAGTAAAACCATAGTTAAGTAAATAAAATGTAGTATATGTACACCATGAAATGCTATGCAACCATAAAAAAGAATGAGATCATGTCCTTTGCAGGAACATGGGTAGAGCTAGAGGCCATTCTCTCAAGCAAACTAATGCAGGGACAGAAAACTAAATACCACATGTTCTCACCTAATAAGAGAGAGCTAAATGATTAGAACACATGAACACAAAGAGGGGAACAACAGACAATGTGGCCTACCGGAGATTAGAGGGTGGGAAGAGGGAGAGGAACAGAAAAAACAATAATTGGGTACTCAGCTCAGTACCTGGGTGACAAAACAATCTGTACATTACACCCATGTGACACAAGTTTACTTATATAACAAACCTGCACATGGACTCCTGAACCTAAAATAAAAGTTAAAAAAAAAAGTTGGGGACCATCTGTATATGGTTTTTTAACAATAGTAAAGTTATTATAGTATATCTTATTACATATATGTGTGTGTGTGTGTGTGTGTATACACACACACAAAGATATAGATATATTTCGTATTGATTCTGTTTCTCTGGAGAATCCTGACTAATTCAATTGACCAGGTGTTCTGCAGGGAGAAAGCAAGGAGGAGGAGAAAGGAAGACCTGGTTAGGCATCTTTGCTCAAACATAAAGTCTGGTACACAAATATATATATTGAATTACACTGAGCTAGTCAGCGGCTCAATATATGAAAACCATAATTTGGCTCTCCCAAGTTTTACATTCAGTATCCAAAAGAGAAAGTTAGTCTTTATACTCCAGCTACAAGCAGGTCTTATTTTCTTTCTCATAAGCCTTATGTGACTATAGATTACTTTATTAACTTTCCTTGTCTATGAAATAAAACAATCTAACCCGTTTAGTATAAGCTCCCTTTATCTCCTTTTTGTAATTCCATTAACTTTGTAATAAAATTTCACTTCTGTTTCATGTCCAATTTGTGAATTCCAGCAGAACTTTGTCCTTCCCTTGTGGCACATTGTTAAAGATGAGAGTTATGTTTCCAGGATCCCATTCCTATATGTTTCAAGGTTAGAAATGGACAAAAGAGCAGTTTGGCAGCTCTTGGAAGCTTGAAGTGAAATTCTTTATAGTCGGATAGGTTGGCACGCATTTGTAGATAGCCCCAGCAGGTCCCGGTTTATCCTTCATTTTACACCCAGTTCTTTTTTCTACCACTTACTGTATTGCCTGACAGTGGTCCTAGCCCAACACAGATGTTTGACTACAGACCCACATAGGGGGCAGCTAAAGTGAAGCAATGGCTTCCCATTCCTTCAGCCCCTCCATGAATGTTTCCCTTCCAGTCCCGTTTGGTGGCTGTGACTGTTTTCCCAAATGCACTGTTAACAACTCTTTTTCTGACCCTCCAACCCCTCTTCTGGACTTTTTTTAACCAAATCCTTCCACAATTGTGTAGGTCTAAATTCTATTTTTAAAATTCCTCATTTTAAAACACTCACAGTAACTCTGTTCTCCTGACTGAAACCTGACAGATACATGCCCTACTTTGCCTATGTTGTATTTTGGAATATAGTATAACCCACAAAAATGGTGCCTCAAAGCCCAGTCAACAATAGGATCCTCCTTGGACACAGCTTCGCATGTGTTCAGTCAGTTCCCTCAGGTATTTTTTCCTTGGATTCCTCAGAGGGAATTGTCTCCCTCTCTGATGTGATTTGGCTCTGTGTCTCCACTAAAATCTCATCCTGAACTGTAATCACCATGAGTCAAGGGAGGGAGGTGATTGGACCATGGAGGTGGTGTCCCCCATGCTGTTCTCCTGATAATGAGTGAGTTCTCAAGAGATCTGACGGTTTCATAAGTGTTTGACATTTCCTCCTTCACACTCAAGATCCTCGCTCTCCTGTTACCTTGTGAAGAAGATGCCTGTTTCCCCTTCCACCATGATTGTAAGTTTCCTGAGGCCTCCCCGGCCATGTGGAACTGTGAGTCAATTAAACCTCTTTTATTTATGAATTACCCAGTCTCAGGGAAATTTTTTATCACACTGTGAAAACAGACTAATACATCTTCCAAAAAGATATATTGAAATATTAATCCCCAATATCTCAAAATGTGATCTTGACAATTTCCAAGTAAGGTCTCAGATTTAACCAAGTTATTCACGAGGTCATTAGAGTAAGCCCTGATACAATATGATTGGTGTCCTTACAAAAAGTGGAAATTTGGGCATATACCCACACAGAGAGAAGAAACTATGAAGATACAGAAAGAAGAAGTCATGTGACTGGAGTGATGCATTTATAAACCAAGGAATACCTGGGATTGCCAGAAAACACAGTAAAACTAGAAGAGGCAAAGGAAGATTCTCCCCCAGAGCCATGAGGCAAAGCATGGCCCTGATGACAACTTGATTGAGGATTTCTAACCTCCAGAACTGGAAAACAACACATTTCTGTTGTTTTAAGCCACCTAGTTTCTGATGTTTCGTCAGAGCAGCCCTGGGAAACAGATGTCCATCATACTGCCTCCATCCATGTGAGGCCATTGTGAGGTCACAGCTATGTTGAGCATAGCTGTCTTTTAGTCTTATCTCAGAAGAAGAAAACTATTTTGCTTTCTATTAACAATGGAATGGTTACACCCATAATTCCCAATGGCACTTTTGATTCTAGGTCAAATTTTGATTAAATTTGATGCTATGTTCCTGACAATACAATAAAAGGCAAGTCAACACAAGGAGTAATTTACAACCATTGTCTAGGCTGAGACCTGTTCTAGATTCTTTACCAGACTCTTCATGACCCAGAGCAGCTTACTTTTTCCAATAGCATCCCCTGACATACTCTGTCTGTGAGAAAATGACCTTCACCTCACTTCAGTCTAAAACCCATATCCTGAGCCCTGCCCTGACCTCTTACCAGAATGACTGAAAATTAAAATGTTTCTACTCTACAGAAGAAACCACACTCCTATCAGTTCCAAGCATGTGATCTATCCCTGTGACCTTAACAAAACAAACTTGTAAAATTGTAATAGTACATTTTTCAGTTTAGATTAGAAAAGATCTTGCAGTCTAGTCTTACAATTTGTCATCTGGTGATGTGAAAATGATCAGGATATAATAAAATGTAAAACCATGTTGTTAGTTCATAATCATTGAGTTGAGATCCAGGAAAGACAGAAATTGAGAAGTCTGGTAGTTTTTATCATTAGGCCAATGACTAATTCCAGAAAAAGTGACTCGATGACTGGACAGTGTTCTTGACAGCTTCAGAGTCAGGCAGGGAGATTTGAACCCTAGGGCCCTTCTTGTTTGTGACTGGGACCCTGAAAGGCTGCAGTGCTGGAATAAAGGTGCACCAGAAGTATCAGTGCTTACAAAAAACTGCATCCCAGCTTTACACCATCTATGTGATTCAAAAAATTTTAATTCATTAAACTAGCTTTAGGAAATCTCAGATACAGTCAATCCTCATTATCCAAGGATTTTATATTTGCAAATTTGCCTACTCACTAAAATTTATTTTTAACCATAAAATCAATACTCACAGCACCTTTATAGTCATTCACAGAGGTACACAGAGTTACCCAACACGTGCTTTCCCAACTGAGGTTAAACAAAATGCAATGCCATACAGTAAACAAGTGTCCATTTTGCAGTGTCTTCAGTGCTGTGTTTTCACATTTCATGCTTTTTGATGGTGATTTTGTTACTTTAAATGGCTTCCAAGGGTAGTGCTGAAGTGCTGTCTAGCGTTCTTAAGCACATGAAGGCTGTATTGTGCCTTATAGAGAAAATGCGTGTGTTAGATGAGCTTCCTTTAGGCATGAGTTCAAGTGCTGTTGGCTGTGAATTCAATGTTAATGAGTCAACAATATGGTACACTCAGAAAAAGAAAGAAAAATCACCAATCTATACATGAGGCCACTTAAGAAAGTGCTGATGTAATATCTATATTGTATAATGAAGCTGTGGAAAAGATGGAAAGTGGCTACTTTTGGGGATTCGTGAGATAATGACTTAAAAAGAAGCATAGTGGACAACATTTTTGTAGGCTGAAAGCGAAAGAAATTTACAGTCATGTTACTCAGGGTTTATGAAAATATTAAACCCCTCTAGCTAGTGCTGGTTGGCTTGAAGCTTTTAAAAGGCAATACACCCAAAAAATGTTAAAATTGCAGGCAAGGCAGGTTTTGCAAATCAGGAAGCTATAGAAGAATTTTTAAAATACCTGCATAGTGTTATAGGAAAAGGGATATGTGGAAGATCTGGTTTTCAATACTGATGAGACTGGCTTGTTTTATAAGGATGTTGGCAAATGAACCTATAATAACACAAATAACCTCCAAAGCTCCTGGCTTTTTTTTTTCAAATATAATGTCTGGCATATAATCAAAGATAATACACAGGGGAGTTAAGAGTTAATGAAGAAAAGCCAGCAGGAAAAAATAGATAATACAAAGAGAACATTGGAATTATCAAACACAGACTTTTAAATAATTATGCTTATGTTTGAGGAGATAAAATAATGTCTTCAAAGAGATTTTAAAAATGGTTGCAAATATAGTAAAGATGAGGGAACTATAGACAATTTGTATAGCATATGTAAAAAAGTACCATATGGAAAATCTAAAACAAAGAAAATATGTGAAATCAAGAGCTCGGTGGATGGGTTTAACATCTACATTTCCATCTAGTCCAACATAGCAAAATTAGTAAAAGAGAAAGAAAAGGTAAAAACATTAAAAGCAAAAAAGAAGAAAGACATTACCTTCAAAGAAGCAAAAGCCAAAATGACTTCTAATTTCTCAACAAGAACAGTGAAAGTCAAAAAACAATGGAGTAAATTTTTAATGTGGTGAAAAAACATTGTTAATCTAGAAATCTATAATAAATATATTTCTAGATATCTAATATACATCATGAGGACTATAGTTAATATTGCATTGTATGCTAGAAATTTGCTAAAAGGATATATTTTAGGTGCTCTTACCACAAAAAACTGTACCTGTGCATGAAGGATATGTTAATTGGCTTGGCTGCCATAATCATTTCAGTACTGAAATGTACGTGTATATCAAAACATCATGTTGTACATGGGGACTACAGTTAATAACAATGTATTGTAAGTGAAAGAAGTCAATCTGCAAAAGCTACATACTGTTTGATTCCAACTATACAACATTTTGGAAAATGCAAAACTAGGGAGACAGTAAAAGCATTAGTGGTTGCCAGGGTTTGTAGAAGGGAAGGATAAATAGATGAGGTACAGAGAATTTTTATAGCAGTGAAACTACTCTATATGATACTACAGTGGTGGATACATGTCATTTTACATTTTTCCAATTAATCTGGTCACAGTTTGGATGCAGCTTCACATGTGTTCAGTCAGTTCCCTCAGGCATGTACAACACCAAGGGTGAACCCTAATGTGAACTATGGGCTTTGGGTGATGATGATGCGTCAATGTAGGCTCATCAATTGTAACAAATGTCCCACTCTGGTGGAGAATGTTGATAATGGGGGAGGTTATACATGTGTCGGGGAAGAGGCATATGGGATATCTCTGTACCTTCTGCCCAATTTTACTGTGAACCTAAACTGCTCTAAAAATAGCCTATTGAAAAATCATGTTGTTTACCTTAAATATATACAATAAATTCTTAAAATTAAGCCAAGCATACAAGAACAATAATTAAATTTTATTTTCAATATTTAAGATAAAATGAAGACATTTTCAGATAAATAGAAACTAAGATGATTTGTTGCTAGCAGATTCACAGTAAATGAAAGAAAAAGTATTCTTTTTTTAAAATTATACTTTAAGTTCTAGGGTACATGTGCACAATGTGCAGGTTTGTTACATATGTATACATGTGCTATGTTGGTGTGCTGCACCCATTAACTCTTCATTTACGTTAGGTGTATCTCCTATTGCCATCCCTCCCCCTGACACCCACGATAGGACCCGGTGTGTGATGTTCCCCTTCCTGTGTCCAAGTGATCTCATTGTTCAATTCCCACCTATGA
>NW_016814117.1:652544-659764 GCF_001698545.2 Rhinopithecus bieti
AAAATAAGTTAGGGAGGATTCCCTCTTTTTCTATTGATCGGAATAGTTTCAGAAGAAATGGTACCAACTCCTCCTTGAACCTCTGGTAGAATTTGGCTGTGAATCCATCTGGTCCTGGACTTTTTTTGGTTGGTAGGCTATTAATTATTGCCTCAATTTCAGAGCCTGCTATTGGTCTATTCAGGGATTCAACTTCTTCCCGGTGGTTTAGAAAAAGTAACAATCTAGTAAAAAAAAATAATAATAATAACAATAACAATCTAGTAAAAATAACAATAGCAATCTAGTAAAAAAAAAAAGCTACAAAAGAATAAATGAAACTAAAATAGTAAATATGTGGGTATACCAAAATGAATAATGACTGTCTAAAATTTTTTAATGTATTGAGAGGTTTAAAATATGAAGAGAATTAAAATAACATGGCCAGTATAGGAGTGAAGACAGAAATAGATTACATGGGGTTAAAGCAGTCTAAGCTTCTTGATTGGCTAGGAGAGAGTATAAACATCAATATAGAAGAGAAGTGTAGCTGCATTGCTCTTTCAAGAAATCAAAAAATGAAAACAATCCACATTTGCATCGGTATTAAAATAGATTAAATTATGATATTCCATGCAATGTAATACTATTAGCAATGAAAGTAAGTTAACTGTAGCCTCTTGCAACAAACTTCATGTTAAGAGAAAGAAACCAGACACAAAGAATACAATGTATGTATGTAGAGAAATACGAATGCTTTTACACTGTTGGTGGGAGTGTAAATAAATTCAACCATTGTGGAAAACAGTGTGGTGATTCCTCAAGGATCTAGAAGCAGAAATACCATTTGACACAGCAGTTTCATTACTGGGTATATACCCAAAGGATTACAAATAATTCTACTACAAAGACACATGCACACATGTGTTTATTGCAACACTATTTACAATAGCAAATGCCCATCAATTATAGACTGGATGAAGAAAATCTGGCACATGTATGCCATAGAACACTATGGGGCCATAAAAAAGAATGAATTCATGTCTTTTGCAGGGACATGGATGAACCTGGAGGCTATCATTATCAGCAAACTAACACAGGAACAGAAAACCAAACACCACATGTTCTCACTCATAAATTGGAGTTGAACAATGAGAACACGTGGACACAGAGAGGGAAACATCACACACTGGGGCCTGTCAGGGGTAAGGGTCAAGGGGAGAGAGAGCATTAAGGCAAAGACCTAATGCATGGGGGGCTTAAAACCTAGATAATGGGTTGATAGTACAGCAAATCACCATGGCACATGTATACCTATGTAACAAACCTGCACATTCTGCACCTGTATCCCAGAACTTAAAATAAAATTTAAAAGAAAGAATAGAAGCCTAATGAGGAGAGTATTCTCTCCTCATTACATGTGTGATTACATTCCCAAATGTAATCACATGTCTTTATTAGAGAGAGCTTTGATACAGAAATAAGCAGTGTGATGATGAACCAAGAGATTGGAGTAGTTATTAAGAGGAAGGGGTCACCAGCCAAGGAAAGAAGGTGGCCTCCAGAAGCCAGAAAAGGCTAGACACTAATTCCCCTCTCCTCTAATTCTCCTCCTAGAGCCTCTGAAAGCAACCAGCCCTACTAACACTTTGACTTTAGTGCAGTGAAACTGATTTCAGATTTCTGACCTCCAGAATTGTAAGAGAATAAATCTGTGTTGCCTCAAGCCTCCTAGTTTGTGATAATTTGTTTAAACAGTCATAGGAAATTAATACAGATTCTATTACTTTTTAACGTTTGCTAATTTAACAAAATTAAATTATCTCCTTTAATTATTATTGCTAGTATCAGAAAGTTTGGACATCTTTTCTTATGTGTTTTGTTTGTTTGTTTGTTTGTTTGTTTTGCCATTAGTGCTTTTACTATGAATTGTCTCTTTATATCTCTAGCCCAATTTTGTTATTGGATGTTATGACTTAAATATGTCTCTTGATTTTCTCTCCCCATTTTTCTTAAAAAAGTATTTGACTCTGAATCTTTTGAGTGTTTGGTGTCTCTTTACTCATGATAGACATCCCTGAAGCTAATGTCTTGTCTGAATTTTTAAGAGACACTGGTTATAAATTGCCCATTGCTGACAACTGCATTTTTGCAAAACCCACAGACTAATAATTTACCTCCCTAGTATGAACATGCCTCAACTAGCCCTATGCCTACAGTTTGGTAGACCTATTTTTCTGACACATGGCCAGCACACACACACACAGACACACACACACACACACACACACACACACACACAGACACACATACACAATGGAATTCATCACTGTGTCCTTTTAAAAAGAAACAAGTATGACCATAATTGCTCTGAAACATTCACCCTGAGATATTTTACAGGGCACTACAATCTATTCCTCAACTCTTAGACTTTAGAGCTCTGCCTTTTCTGCCCAAGTCTACCACTGGCTCCTACCTATGTCATGAATGCTGCTACCCCAGACTGAACTCTTATGTAAGTTGTGGTTCTCACCATAGACCAAGTGTATCATTTCTGTGGCTTTTAAAACAAACATGCCACAGCCCCATCCTGGACCTACCCAATCACACAGTGCACATGTACCCAGCTCTGTAGGTGATCTTTATGTGTACTCCTAATAATGATATGGTCATATTCCTCCTTCTGACCACTCTAGTTCTCCCTGTTCCCAGTAACCTTTTGTGGCACAGGTGCTTGTGGCTCTCCTGTCAGGTAAACTCCCTGCCCACATATGGGAACTGAACATATTAGACAATCATCCATAGACACACACTTTGTGTACCATAACCTATACATCTGACTTGAGTTTCTTCTGGAATCTGAAACCATTCTGTGCTCCTACCTCTACCCTTTCAAGTTCCCAAACACTTCTATCCCTACTGTTCAGTCCCACTCTAAGGTGGAGGTTCTGGCCTCTCTCCAGAGGCTCCAAACCACTGCAGATAGCCTCATCATGTCAAGTTTTATGTTAGTATGATTTTACCTGTTTTGGGGGTTGTTAGTAGGAAAAAATATGGTAATGAATATGAAACTGTGTAAACAGGGTATGATTATTTATCAAGTTAGTTGAAATGGAAGTGAATTGACACTTGAATGTGGCTTAGAATAACATCTATGGCTTCGATTGTAATTCATTTCAGAATCTGGCATATATTCCTATATTTGTTATTAATGAAATGAGATATATCAAAAGGAATTGTATCAAATCCTCAATAAAATCTGACTGATGTCAGATGAAAGCCTTTCTATTGAATTTTACTTAAATAAAGATCTATATGTTACTGACTTTGCTCAAAATCAATCAAGTTATCAAGGACATAAAATATTCCAAGCACAAATTAATACCTCATAAGAGAGGCAGTTAAAAAGGTAACCTGCATATATAATCAATAGAGAACACCCTAGGCAGTATTTTTATAGTTTCAGAAGCATTCGAAGTAATTTTTACCTTCATCCAGCATTTCCTAGGGTCTGAAGTGAAGCTTTTATTTCAAGGTACATTAAAGAAAATAACCTAAAAGTGAATAATTTTCTCAAATAATATGAAATACTGTATTCTTAATTCTCAATTCACCATGAGTTAATATACGAAACTACTGGAACATCCAATATCTAAGATTAGTGGTACTCTAATCTGTCTTGATGGTTATAAAATCATTCCAAATTTGGGTTTCATATCACTGTCTCACAAACTAAAATAAGAAGTACTTTATAGGAGACCTGGCATACTACATGTTCATGCACATTTGTGTGCGTATGTGCATGTGTGTGAGAGACAGAGAGAAAGAGACAGAGACAGAGAGACAGAGACAGAAAGGAAGATAAGAGGAAGAAAGAGAGCGTTGCTCAATATCCTTTTTGAGAAACTATCCTTGATTCATTCTGGATCTCCATTTCTGAAGTCTCCCGTGCCACAAAAAACTTTGCTAAATATATTTGTTATGCTTTCCTCTTGTTAATCTGCCTTTCATTATAGGAGTGTCAGCTTCAAACCTTGTGATAGGTAAGGAAGAGATATTACTTTTTCCCTCCTACAAATACAAACATCCCACTCAGACACCCATCCACACATGGTGTTACCATATTCCATTCAATTTCACATCACTTTCCTGCCAGTACTTTACAAAAACTCACAAGGCACAACCCTTCTAACTACCAAGGACACTAAGAAGGCCCCCAACCTCCCTCTCTTTAATTTCCTCATTTTCTCTCAGCCTATTTTGCATTTTCCCTCTGTGTTCACCTTCCTTTTTCTCTTTTCATCTCTCTTTTGTTCTCTTCCTCTTGCCTGTAGAGTGGTGGACTTGGGAGCCAGGTAGAGCAGCCTGGGGGAGTGAAGATACCAGGTTCCACAAATAAATTTCCCATAAGGTAATGCTGTATTTATCATTGAATTCATTCATTTCTTGCCTATTTAATGTCTAAAACTGTGCTACCATTTTTATTAGAGTCCTGCTTTTTAATTAGATTACTATCTGGTTTTGTGTGTGTCAGAAAAGTTTCTGAGCACTATATTCCTAAACTCATTTTCTTATAAACCCTGTATTTTTAAAAGTACTGTTTTGCACAGCTCAGTGCTTTTTAGGAACTCATCTGTGCCTTCACAACGGAAGTGACTGTACTCCTCCCAGAGTATTTTCTTCATATGCTTCTTCGGATACTTCCTATACTTTAGAAACTTCTCCAGATTTTTTTCATAAACCTCAACCAAAACAACATATTGCAACAGTGTAAATGTAGAAGCAGAAATGAGACTCTACTATCATCTATGAATAAGCCAGATATGAAAAAGATCTGTGAAAATGTACAATGCCACCATTCTCACTATAATTTTTTGTTTTATAATATATAATTATTTTCCTAAAACATGTTATACATGTTAAACTGCAATAAATTTGTTATTGTTAATTTTTACTTCTATAAGAACACATGATATCTACCTTCTTAACAGATTTTTAGGTGCACAGTGCAGTATTGTTAACTGCAGACATAATGTACAGCAGTTCTCTAGAACTTATCTTGCATAACTCAAATTGTATTTTTTTCTGAATAATTATATATTGAATTAATATATCATAATGTATTATTTTAATATTTTTTTAGTCTATTCAGGCTACTAAAACAAAAGTACCATAATCTGTGTGGCTTATTAACAACAGAAATTTATTTCTCACACTTCTAGAGTATGGGAAGTCCACCATAAAGCTCCAGCAGATTCGACATCTGGTGAAATCTCGCTCTGGTTCATAGATGGCAACTTCTCTCTGTGTCCTTAAAGATGGAAGAGGCAAACCAGCTCCTTTATGCCTTTTTTATAAGATAACTAATCCCATTACTGAAGGCTCTGCCCTCATGACCTAATGACCTCCTAAAGACCCCAACCTGTTAATAGTATAACATTGGGGATTAGGTTTCTACAAATAAATTTTTGGGGTGTTACAAATATTCAGATAACAGTAATATTTTTACATTTCTCATTTAATTACTAGTAGGATAAATAGCAGTAGATATAACCACATAAAGAAAAGCTCTTTAGGGCCTTGGGTAATTTAAGAGTAAAGGGAGGTCCTCACATCCAACAGTTTAAGATCAGTAGGTTTAGAAAAGCACATATGTATGAGTCTTTTGATTATGAAAGACAATTTCCAGGTTGAAAGTATCTAAATAGTTCTATATGCAAAACAATATGAAGATTTGTTTTCCAACTTATGAGGAAAAGAAAAGTCAGTTCCTAAACTTGGGGCATTATGGAGAGCTTTTCTTGGCATTTTGGATAGAAATAAACAAGGAGAGGAGCAGCATGGACAAAGATGAAATGTTGGGAAGAGGACTAGGAGAGGCTTGCAGAAAATGAGAGTTTAAGCTCACAGGTATTGATGAGCAACTGCAGTGCCTCAAGATCCACTCCCCAAATTCCACCACGACAGGAGAGTTATATAGTTTCTGCCATAAAACACAAAAGAGAGACACAAACTATTTAATTGAATATTACAATCATGTTGCGCTCAGAAAGCTAAGGAGTTTGGGATCACTCTGGTAACATTAAAAAATTAGTATGCATCAGATATTTATCTTAGGTCACTGGCAACTCCTTCATTCCTTCCTTCTCCTATTTCAGATGTGAAACCAACCCACTTCCCAGATGACACCAAGGGTTCAAAACTGAGAGGAAAAGACAAAAGCCTTCATGTTTGCTTATGTATTTAAATGTTGATTCTACTTTGCTAATGGGCCCTGACCTTTCCTGGGTCAAAAAAATAAAATAAAACAAGGCAGCAGGCCCTCTTTCTGCAAATGGAATTATTCTTGACTTACTTCCTTGTCCTTTATTCTTTCTGAAATGTATTTAGTTATAATTCTATATTAAACCTTGGAGGAAGTATCTGACTCGTTTTAGAATTTGGGTTTTCAAGAGAACTGAAGTCAACAGAAAGAACTATCTTCTTTTCTGGACAGTCTAGGCCATTTTTGTTAAGGCTGTTCTTGTGACACCTCAAGATGAAGATGAGAGGATCATTCCTGTTGATGACAAATGTAAGTGGGCCCAGGTTATTTTCTTCATCATCTCTTCTACCAAAGATCCTAATGAGGACACTGTGGAGAGAAACATCCAAATTGCTGTTCTCCTGGACAATAAGAAGAATATTTCTGATCCTGTCTCAAGGTTGAAAACCAAATTTGTGTACCATTTGTCGTACCTCTGTAAAAAATGTGATCCTACAGAAGTGGAACTGGATAATCAGAATTCCTGCTACCCAGAGCAGTATCTGTGACAAAGACAGGGCTACAGAGATATGCCACACTGGTGTCAGAAACGAGTGCTGCGCAACTATGGTCCCACTTATGTATGGTGGTGAGACCAAAATGGTGAAGATAGGCTTGACCCCAGGTTCCTGCTATCCTGACTAATTTGTCATTGCTGACTGCACAATTCTTTATCTTGAGAGGCTCTCCATTTTGATCCAGAAAGTTAATATATTTACTACCAGTGAATATGAAACCTGGATTTTTTTAAGATGATGTAAAACTAACACCCTCTCCCCCAAAATAATCGAAACAGTAACATTATTGTCTTTATTAGGTAATTACTTCTCAACTATATGGTCACACTGTATTAAAATCTGTCAATTATCATGCTTGCCTGAAGAGGTATGCTCCCTTAAGAAAACAGTTTCTAAAACTTAATGTGCAAAATCACAAG
>NW_016814117.1:660852-668950 GCF_001698545.2 Rhinopithecus bieti
GTCCTTTGTAGGGACATGGATGCAGCTGGAAACCATCATTCTCAGCAAACTATCACAAGAACAGAAAACCAAACACCGCATGTTCTCACTCATAGGTGGGAACTGAACAATGAGATCACTTGGACTCGGGAAGGGGAACATCACACACCAGGGCCTATCATGGGGAGGGGGGAAGGGGGAGGGATTGCATTGGGGAGTTATACATGATATAAATGATGAATTGATGGGTGCTGACGAGTTGATGGGTGCAGCACACCAACATGGCACAAATATACGTATGTAACAAACCTGCATGTTATGCACATGTACCCTAGAACTTAAAGTATAATAAAAAAAATAAAAAATAAAAATAAGAAAAAAAAGAAAACAGTTTCTAGCATTAAAAAAATAGACAAGGGGAGAAAATAAAATGCAAGGAGTAAAATCAGGAGGCATAACAAAATGTTGCCCTTTCTCTGCCTTTGACTTGGAGAGCCAGAGCTTTTGAATTTTCCATACTATTCTCTCTTTAAAAAGTTTCACTATATAGAGAACATACATGTGTAAACATAGGTCAATTATATGTCTTCATTAGAAAAATAATAGTTGAAAAACATGTTTTTGAGCCAGGCACGATGGCTCAATCCTATAATCCCAGCACTCTGGGAGGCTGAGGCAGGCAGATCACTGGAGGCCACGAGCTTAAGACCAGTCTGGCCAACATGGCAAAACCTCGTCTCTACTAAAAATACAAAAATAAGCCAGGCATGGTGGCACACACTTATGATCCCAGCTACTCAGAAGGCTGAGGCACAAGAATCGCTTGAACCCGGGGGGCAGAGTTTGCAATGAGCCCAGATCCCGCTGCTGCACTCCAGCCTGGGCAACGGAGAGAAATCCTGTCTCAAAAACAAAACAAACAAAAAAACAACAAAAAAGCATGTTTTGGAACTATTTATAAAAATAATTTAAAATGAAATCTCTACTGTTTATGAAATCCATTAGCTGAATAATTAAATGCATAATTGAAAAATGTATTTTGACATAACACTAGACTTGAAAGCAGATGATACATTTTCACCTTTTTTTGATAATCAGGTTAGCGTAAGAAATTCCCATTGGAAACCATCTATGTTGTAAATGAATCTAATGAAATATGTATTCCAAAATATTTATACTCTAGCACAGTTTGAACAATTAACTAGATTCATAAGCATAGAAAAGAATAACACTTCTATGCAGATGCTCATAGTAAATAGAAATCAAGGAAATTATTTTCACATAGAACATTGGTCAAGTTGTATAATTTCCATTTTGGAAGGGAGGACTAAGTATTGTTACAGAAAATTAAATTACCAATTTCAAACCCATTAATTAATATTAAATCATATTATATTTAAAGATGTTTTGAACCTGTTAGATTTTTAAAATACATATTAAGTATTTTTAAAATATATTTAATTACGTTTACATTAAGAGGCAACATTTTTTCTGAAGGCACCGTGAGGGCAAAGGAGACACCTTCTACTCTTTCTCCTTGTAGAAGACCATGGGAATAGAATAATAAACATACTCCACATCTGGGTACACCTATTGTCTTTCCAGAATAGTCTATCAACTCAGGTTTACTCTTCTAAGAAGGCATCGTCAAAATTATGTAGCACTCTGGCCGGGCACCGTGGTTCACGCCTATAATCCCAGCACTCTGGGAGGCCAAGGCGGGTGGATCACGAGGTCAGGAGATCGAGACTATCCTGGCTAACATGTTAAAACCCCACCTCTACTAAAAATACAAAAAAAAAAAAAAATTAGCCCGTCGTGGTTGCGGACGCCCGCAGTCACAGCTATTCTACTCGGGAGGCTGAGGCAGGAGAATGGCGTTAACCCGGGAGGCGGAGCTTGCGGTGAGCCGAGATCGCGCCACTGCTCTCCAGACTGGGCGACAGAGCGAGACTCCGTCTCAAAAAAAACAAACAAGCAAAAAAACAAAACAAAACAAAAAAAAAACATTATGTAGCACTCCAGGGTCATAGGGGAACTACAATCTCAGGAATACAGAATTCCCCTCCCATGTGGAATAACGGTAATTCTAAGGTGTCTCTCTTGTTCCTTCCACATTCTTCTAACTCTGTAAATTCTATTTTCACGCAGAGCAGAGGTAGCTTGCACATCAATACGTAATTTCTTAGATTTGAAAAAAATACTATTATCCTTTTTGTAACCTACTATCAACTTATGTCTTACTTTATATTTTATTCCACATTTTGTTTTCAAAAAATCAGACAATAGTAGTTATTCCTTATTCCATTTTTGCAGTGAATAATTTACAATAATTATGATTAACTTCTTTGCTCAACATTTCCTCTTGCTACAACATTAGGTAATATTCACCTTCCTCTTTTTTTACACTATTTTGAAAATTGAGTTGGTAATCTTTCTTGTGTGTAGATAAGGCAGCTTTGGAATAGTGCACTATAACAGCAGCTGGTCACTTTTTCTCTGCTTGGATATCAGTTGTTGAATATAATAGTTTTTTAAAAGTCAAATCACTAGTTTCATGACATTTACAAATGGAAAAAAACTGTAATAGACACATATACAAAATGACCCACTGTAATACTAGGTGAACACAGATATATTTAATGAGATAAGATCTTTTCTTAATCCTTTATCAAAAGTCAGTGTACCATCATTTCAGTCATTGGTAGCCCTCTACTCCCACTCATCTCCCATTTTGACTCCAAAGATATAAGGGAATTCTAGCCCCATGGTCTTCTACATGAATTCTATAATCAATCATTCTACTAGTATATCACTTTCATCTTGAAAAACTAGGTAAGTTACTGAGATATCTACCAAATTGGTATTGATTCTGAGGGGAAAATATATAAATAGATCTTTTCACCCTAGGTTCAGAAATCAACAAATTATAAAAACAAGCAATGCTAGGCATGAGAAAAAAGAAAATACCCAAATTCATAGTAGTGGCATCTCTCTAAGTTGTTACAATTAAATAATTCCAAGAACATAAAAGCAACCATAATCCCTGTCACTCTGATGTTTTATAAGAAGATAATTCTTGTGTGACTGCAGCTCCATTGGTAAAGAACACTGCTCTCCTTTTTGTTGTCATTATCATGGAAATGAATATTAGAACATTTCAACAGTAAACAAGACATATCCATTAGGTGAACCATGAAGTTCTGAACTATACTGTCATTTGGGTATTCAGACTAGAGGCAGATTCCAAACAGCAGCTATTTATCATTTTAAAAATCTCAAATGACAAGTAGTGCATAAATAGGTGTTGCTATTACTGTATCCAGGAAATCATGAGCATTGATGTGCAAGACTCCAGGATAATGAGCTTTTGAAAAAGTTGTTTCCATTCCAGATAGCATTCCTCTTATTAACTAGTACATTTTCAAATATGTTGTATAAAAATTAATCATTCTTTTCAGCATCTTTCTGAAGTTAGCTAGTAAACCTTCTTTGAATTTTAACAACAGGTTTTTTCTTATTTTCTTCTTCCTGAAGGGGCCTAATATGAGAAAAGCCATTATGTTAAAATCCAAAAGATTAAAATACTCTGACTCACCTCTGTGAACCTAAGCCCCAAACAGTTTCACCAGTTCTACAGGTATTAGTAACACTGAAGTTGAGGATGTGAGGGCCTGTGAATATTTCCCAAAGTCTAGGAATTGAAAACAGTCAGTAATTACAATTTATCTAACTAGCACTACAGATAACCTGTGTCACAAAGCATTTTTGCTTTCTTGGGTAACAAAATAAATCCTTTTGAATCAAGGGTAGTAATCACATTTCTTATTAAAAAAAAAAGATAGTAAATATTACATGAGAACACCAAGCAAATTGAAAAACATGTCTCAATTTGGATTTAAAATGTATTTTATTTTAATTTTGTGGGTACATAGTAGGTATATATATTTGTGGAGTATATAGAATATTTTGATACAAGTATACAATGTTTAATAATTACAACAGGGTAAATGGGATATTCATCACTTCAAGCATTTACTATTGTGTTTCAAACAATCCAAATATACTCTTTTAGTTATTTTTATATATAAAATTAAATTATTATTGAGTATAGTCACCCTGTTGTGCTATCAAATACTAGATCTTAGTTATCCTTTCTGTTTTTTCTGCCCATCAGCAATCACTCCTTCCTCACACCCCACCACTTCTACCCTTTCCAGTCTCTAGTAACTGTCATTCTACTCTGTATCTCCATGAGTACAATTGTTTCAATTTTTAGCTCCCAAAAATAAGTGAGAACATGCAAAGTTTGTCTTTCTGTGTCTGGCTTATTTCACTTAACATCATGACCTCTAGTTCCATCCATGTTTTTGCAAATGACAGGATCTCCTTATTTTTGTGGCTGAATAGTACTCCATTGTATGTATGTACAACATTTTCTTTATCCATTCATCTGTTGACAGTCATTTGTATTGCCACCAAATCCTGGCTATTGTGAATAGTGCTGCAGTAAACATGGGAGTTCAGATTTCTCTTTGATATACTGATTTCCTTTCTTTTGGATATATACCTAGGAGTGTGATTGCTGAATCATATGATAGCTCTGTTTTTAGATTTTTGGGAGACCTTCAAACTGTTCTCCATAGTGATTATACTAATTTACATTGCCACCAAGAGTGTATGAGGCTTCTCTTTTCTCCATATTGTTGACAGCATTTGTTATTACCTGTCTTCTGGATAAAAACCATTTTAACTGGTGTGAGATAATATTTCATTGTAGTTTTGATTCACATTTCTTTAATGATCAATGATGTTGACCATTTTTTATATACCTGTCTGCCATTTGTGTGTCTTCTTTTGAGAAAAGTCTATTCAGATCTTTTACACATTTTTTAATCAGATTATTAGATACTATCCTATAGAGTTGTTCAAGCTCCTTATAGAGTCTGGTTATTAATCCCTTGTCAGATAAGTAGTTTGCCAAGATTTTCTCCCATTCTGTGGGTTGTCTCTTCACTTTGTTGATTGTTTGCTGTGCAGAAACTTTTTAACTTGATGTGATCCCATTCATCCATTTCTGCTTTGGTTGCCTTTGCTTGTGGCAACATATTACTGCACGTTGTGCACATGTACCCTAGAACTTAAAGTATAATAATAAAAAGAAGAAAGAAAGAAACCCTTGTCCAAGTCAATGTCCTGGAGAGTTTCTCCAATGTTTTCTGTTAGTAGTTTCATAGTGTGGGGACTTAGATGTCTTTAATTCATTTTGATTTGATTTTTCTATAAGGTAAGAGATAGAGATCTAGTTTCATTCTTCTGCATATGAATATCCAGTTTTACCAGCATTATTTATGAAAGAGACTGTCCTTTCCCCATTATATGTTTTTGTCACTTTCATCAAAAATGAATTCACTATAGATGTACAGATTTGTTTCCAGGTTCTCTATTCTATTCCATTGGTCTGTGTATCTGTATTTATGCAAGTACCATGCTGTTTCCATTACTATAGCTCTGTAGTATCATTTGAAGCTAGGTAATATTATTCCTCCAGTCTTGTTCATTTTGCCCAGGATAGCTTTTGCTATTCTGGGTTTTTTGTGGTTCCATATAAATTTTAGAATTTTTTTTCTTTTTCAGTGAAGAATGTCATTGGTATTTTGATAGAGATTGCATTAAATCTGTAGGTTGCAAGCCAGGCATGGGGACTCATGCCTGTAATCTCAGCCCTTTGGGAGGCCAAATTAGGAGGATTGCTTGAGCCCAGCAGTTTGAGACCAGCCTGGGCAACATGGCAAAACCCTACCTCTACAAAATATACAAAACTAAATTAACCAGCTGTGGGGGCACACACCAGTAGTCCCAGCTATTTTGGTGACTAAGGTGGGAGGATCACTTGAGCCCAGTAGGCAGGAGTTGCAAGGAGTCATGATCACACCACTACACCCCAGCCTGGGTGACAGAGTAAGACCCTGCCTTAAAAAAAAAAAAAGAAAAGAAAAGAAAAGAAAATCTGTAGATTGCTTTGAGTAGTATGGACATTTTAACAATACTGATTCTTCCAATCCATGAACATGGAGTGTCTTTTGATTTTTTGTTGTCCTCTTCAATTTTTTTCATCAACATTTTATAGTTTTCATTGGAGAGATTTTTCACTTCTTTGGTTAACTTAATTCCTAGGTATATAATTTAATTTGTAGCTATTGTAAATTAAATTACTTTCTTGATTTCTTTTCAAATTGTTCACTGTTGGCATAGAGAAATGCTACTCATTTCTGTATGTTGATTTTATATTCTGCTGAAACTTTACTGAATTTGTTTGTCAGTTCTAATAGTTTTTGGTGAAGTCTTTAGGTTTTCCAAATATAAGAATATATCATCTACAAACAAGGATAATTTTACTTCTTCCTTTCCAATTTGGATGCATTTTATTTCATTCTCTTGTCTGATTGCTCTAGCTAGGGCTTTCAGTTCTATGTTTAATAACAGTGATGAAAGTGGGCATCTTTGTCGTGTTCCAGATCTAAGAGGAAAGCCTTTCAGTTTTTCCCCATTCAGTATGATACTAGCCTGTGGGTCTGTCATATATGGCTTTCATTACTTTGAGGTATGTTTCTTCAATACCCAGTTTTTTGAGGGTTTTTAAATCATGAAGTTATGTTGAAATTTATGAAATAATTTTTCAGCATCAATTGAAATGATCATATGGTTTTTGTCCTTCATTCTGTTGATATGATGTATCACATTGATTGATTTGCATATGTTGAGCCATCCTTGCAGTCCTGGGATACATCCCTCTATTTGGACTCTAAGGATAAATTTCTATTTCTATATACAACCAACTGACTCACCTAATATTTGGGAACCTTGGAGCAAAAGAAAAATGGAGACTCATTTGGCACACATCTACATTTTTTTATTATACTTTAAGTTCCAGGGTACATGGTGCACAATGTGCAGGTTTGATACATATGTATACATGTGCTATATTGGTGTGCTGCACACATTAACTCATCATTTACATTAAGTATATCTCCTAATGGTATCCCTCCCCCTTCCCCCACCCCACAACTGTCCCCAGTGTGTGATGTTCCCCACCCTGTGTCCAAGTGTTCTCATTGTTCAATTCCCACCTATGAGTGAGAACATGTGACGTTTGGTTTTCTGTCCTTGCGATAGTTTGCTCAGAATGATGGTTTCCAGCTTCATCCATATCCCTACAAAGGACATGAACTCATCCATTTTTATGGCTGCATAGCAATCCATGGTGTATATGTGTCATATTTTCTTAATCCAGTCTATCATTGATAGACATTTAGGTTGGTTTCAAGTCTTTGCTATTGTGAATAGTGCCGCAATAAACATATGTGTGAATGTGTCTTTATAGCAGCATGATTTATAATCCTTTGGGTATATACCCAGTAATGGGATGGCTGGGTCAAATGGTATTTCTAGTTCTAGATCCTTGAGGAATTGCCACACTGACTTCCACAATGGTTGAACTAGTTTACAGTCCCATCAATAGTGTAAAAGTGTTCCTATTTCTCCACATCCTCTCCAGCACCTGTTCTTTCCAGACTTTTTAATGATCGCCATTCTAACTGGTGTGAGATGGTATCTCATTGTGGTTTTGATTTGCATTTCTCTGATGGCCAGTGATGATGAGCATTTTTTCATGTGTCTGTTGGCTGCATAAATGTCTTCTTTTGAGACGTGTCTGTTCATGTCCTTTGCCCAGTTTTTGATGGGGTTGTTTGATTTTTTTAATCTAAAATTGTTTAAGTTCTTTGCAGATACTGGATATAAGCCCTTTGTCAGATGAGTAGATTGTAAAAATTTTTTCCCATTCTGTAGGTTGCCTATTCACTCTGATAGTGATTTATTTTGCTGTGCAGAAGGTGTTTAGTTTAATTAGATCCCATTTGTCAATTTTGGCTTTTGTTGACATTGCTTTTGGTGTTTTAGTCATGAAGTCCTTGCCCATGCCTAAGTCCTGAATGGTATTGCCTAGGTTTTCTTCTAGGGTTTTTATGGTTTTAGGTCTAACATTTAAGTCTTTAATCCATCTTGAATTAATTTTTGTATAAAGGTGTAAGGAAGGTATCCAGTTTCAGCTTTCTAC
>NW_016814117.1:670927-691241 GCF_001698545.2 Rhinopithecus bieti
TTTCTTCCTAGCATTGATTGTTTTTACAATTTGGCATGTTTTCACAGTGGCTGGTACTAGTTTTCCTTTCCATGTGTAGTGTTTCCTTCAGGAGCTTTTCTAAGGTAGGCCTGGTGGTGACAAAATCCCTCAGCATTTGCTTGTCTGTAAAGGATTTTATTTCTCCTTCACTTATGAAGCTTAGTTTGGCTGGATATGAAATTCTGGGTTGAAAATTCTTTAAGAAGGTTGAATATTGGTCCCCGCTCTCTTCTGGCTTGCAGAGGTTCTGCCGAGAGATCCGCTGTTAGTCTGATGAGCTTCCCTTTGCGGGTAACCCGACGTTTCTCTCTGGCTGCCCTTAACATGTTTTCCTTCACTTCAACTTTGGTGAATTTGACAATTATGTTTCTTGGAGTTGCTCTTCTCAAGGAGTACCTTTGTGGCATTCTCTGTATTTCCTGGATTTCAGTGTTGGCCTGCCTTGCTAGATTGGGGAAGTTCTCCTGGATAATATCCTGAAGAATGTTTTCCAACTTAGTTCCATTCTCCCCGTCACTTTCAGGTACACCACTCAAACATATACTTGATCTTCTCACATAATCCCATATTTCTTGGAGGCTTTGTTCATTTCTTTTTACTTTTTTTTCTCTAAACTTCTCTTCTCACTTCATTTCATTAATTTGATCTTCAATCACTGATACCCTTTCTTCCACTTGATCAAATCGGCTACTAAAGCTTGTGCATGCATCACGTAGTTCTCGTGCCATGGTTTTCAGCTCCATCAGGTAATTTAAAGTCTTCTCTACACTGTTTATTCTAGTTAGCCATTCATCTAATCTTTTTTCAAGGTTTTTAGCTTCTTTGTGATGGGTTCAAACATCCTCCTTTAGCTCAGAGAAGTTTGTTATTACTAATTGTCTGAAGCTTTATTCTCTCAACTTGTCAAAGTCATTCTCCATCCAGCTTTGTTCTGTTTTTACGTATCTTCCCCCACTCAAAGGACCAATGGCAAGTCCAAGACAAGAATTTTAAATTTTAAAAGTTGGGGATGTTGGACTCAGAGAAAGAGAGGGAAAATTATTAGCAACATCCATACAATAAGACACAGATGCCACCCTTTTCTAACAGTGTAATTTATTACATTAGAACATGGAGGTCCCATCACTGTGCAGCTACCCTTAAGGAGGTCTGCATGTCAATTCAAAGCATGCACTATGCTTGTTCAAATCCTCTTCACTTTGGATGCAATCTGTCCTACTAGAAAAAGTAACCATTTACAAGAGTTCCTGGCCAGTCCTCAGCACTAGGAATCCAGATTACTTCAGAGGAATAAGCATTTGTTGATCTGGACAGTGGTACTACGTAGGAAATTGTAAAAGTTGGAAAGAACAACCTACATAGGAAAGACTGGACTAAACTGGGCAAATGGAACTCTAACCACTCATACTGCAGGAAGAAGCAGAAAGGGAGTTTCTCAGGATTTCCCTGATTTAACAGCCTGCTCAGTGGCTGTTATGTCCACAATTTGTGGGTGTTCTCCACAGAAGTGGCACCAGACCTCATTCAAAAATGAAGTGTGCCTATAATGCTTAGTGCTCCTCTCTGTCATGACCCTCTGGCTTCCTTCATTGCTTGCCCTCAGATGGTTGGGACCCCCATTATAATTTCATCTGTCCACTTCCATAGCAGATGTAATCATCACCAGCACCTCAACGACAGATCTGGGGCAGTCTTGCTGCAACAAAAGATTGCTAATTTCTGAAATCATTAAATGTAAGAAATGCAAATAACTTTAGCTGGCATCTAACACAAAGCCTTCATTTTACAGATGGACAAGATGAAGCCTAAAAATATAAGTGACATATGCTTGATTACATAGCTTGGGACTTGAATCTAGGGAAGAGGAAAGGAAAATAAACAGAACTAGGTAATTGTAAACTATTAATATTCAATGGGTACTCTGATGGTTAATTTTAGATGTCTACTTGACTGGACTAAGAGGGACACAGATAGCTAGTAAAATATTTTTAGGTATACCTGTGAGGATGTTTCCAGAAGAGATTAACATTTGAATCCATGGACTGAGTAAGGAAGATCTACCTTCAATATAGGCAGACACTATCCAATTTGAGGGCCCAGATAGAACAAGAGGGCAGAGGAAATGGGAATTCACTCTCTCCAGGAGTTGGGACACCATTCTTCTCCTGCCCTTGGACATGAGAACTCCAGATTCTCAGCCTTTGAAGCCTCGGACTTGCAGTAGTGCCCCCTAGGTTCTCAGGTCTTCAATCTTGGACTGAGAGTTACACCAGTGGCTTCCCTGGTTCTGAAGCCTTAAGACTTGGATTGAGCCACCCTATCAGCCTCCCTGGTTCTCCAGCTTGCAGACAACCTACAGCAGGACTTCTTAGCCTCTATAATCATGTGAGCCAATTTCCCTAATAAATCTCCTCTCATCTGTCTATCTAATCTACCTATCTACCTATTATCTATCTGTCTATCTATCTATCTATCTATCTATCTATCTATCTATCTATCTATTTATCTATCCAACATATTGGTTCTGAAGACTGATGTGAGAATTAAAAACTGAAACTGAGTCAAGTGCCTGGCACATTGTATGTATCCGAAAATTTATTTTTAAGTTCCTGCTGTGCTACTATCTACCTTAACGACTTTGGGGGATGTTTCTCAAAATCTTTTGTTGTATCTCCATTTCATTATTTTGACAATGGATATGTAATAATGGCAAGGACCTCAAAGAGAGCTCTGTGCTGGACCTAGTTATCATTAAAGGGCTAAGTTGCAGTGTCAGTCATGGACAAATCATAAAATACAAGTAGACTCGGGACATCCGTGACCTGTCAGGACTCATGTCTCACTTGCTAAACCCCCATGTCAAGCTATGTGTTTATGAGGAACAAGGAGGGCATTGGGGTGCATATTCCTTAAGCATCAGACATTTTCAGTTTCCTTTTGTCAGGTACCATAATAAGAATGTATCTGATACATATAATGTGCCAGGCACTTGACTCAGTTTTAGTTTTTAATTCTTACACCAGTCTTCTAAAATGAGTATTTCTTAACCCCTTTTATAGAAGCATGAATGGAGGCTCAGATAAGCTAAGTGACTCCTAGATCACAGAGCAAGTGAGGGAAAGAGACAGGATTCAAGTCCAAGTTCTTTCCACCACACCAAGCTGCTTCTCATATTTTATATATCTTTATGTACCCTACAATATAAGTGGTACAAAAGGTGGGCATCTATTAACAATCTGTTCATTTTAAAATAGCCTGTAGCAAGGCAGAATGATAATGAAATGGAGAATTTGCTACTCTCTTTCTATTGTTAGTGCCATGATAAAGCTGGTGTTCATCAGAATAGTTCTGTTCAGTTCACAATAATACGAATAACAACTCACTGCTCTAGTCACAAAGCACTTTTATAATCCCAAACTCAAATGCCTGTGAGGTCATTGCCATTATTATCATTTCCATCATCAAAATAATGAAACTGAGATACAACAAAAGATTTTGAGAAACATCTCCCAAAGTTATTAAGGTAGGTAGTAGTAGCATAGTGGTAAAAACAAGTTTTCTGACTATACACCCCAAACGTTTGATGAATCTAAATTTCTTTAAAAATTTGAAGGGCCTGTGAATACAGAGTAGTTTCTTACTAATGTGGTCAGTCAATATACATTTATTATTTGGAAAATAGCAGAGAATCACAACTCTTTTTTATATTATTATTATACTTTAAGTTCTAGGGTACATGTGCATAACGTGCAGGTTTGTTACATATGTATACTTGTGCCATGTTGGTGTGCTGCACCCATCAACTCGTCAGCACCCATCAATTCATCATTTATATCATGTATAACTCCCCAATGCAATCCCTCCCTCCTCCCCCCTCCCCATGATAGGCCCCAGTGTGTGATGTTCCCCTTCCCGAGTCCAAGTGATCTCATTGTTCAGTTCCCACCTATGAGTGAGAACATGCGGTGTTTGGTTTTCTGTTCTTGTGATAGTTTGCTAAGAATGATGGTTTCCAGCTGCATCCATGTCCCTACAAAGGACGCAAACTCATCCTTTTTTATGGCTGCATAGTATTCCATGGTGTATATGTGCCACATTTTCTTAATCCAGTCTGTCACAGATGGACATTTGGGTTGATTCCAAGTCTTTGCTATTGTGAATAGTGCTGCAATAAACATACGTGTACATGTGTCTTTGTAGTAGAATAATTTATAATCCTTTGGGTATATACCCAGTAGTGGGATGGCTGGGTCATATGGTACATCTAGTTCTAGATCCTTGAGGAATTGCCATACTGTTTTCCATAATGGTTGAACTAGTTTACAATCCCACCAACAGTATAAAACTGTTCCTATTTCTCCACATCCTCTCCAACATCTGTTGTTTCCTGACTTTTTAATGATTGCCGTTCTAACTGGTGTGAGATGGTATCTCATTGTGGTTTTATCTACCTCAACTGTTTTTAAACATTCATAGAAATTTAATCTGTTAATAATTGAGTTTGGGACACCTGGAGCACTTAGAAAAATGGACTATTTTAGTGTCACAGGTGAGACAAAGAACAGGCTGAGAAGCTCATGAATCGCTGCATTCCTCTTACTGATGACAGAAAAACAAGAAATTCGGTGCTGCTAAAATTGGGCTTCAGAATCATCTTCACGAAAACCCATACATCTCTGAATTTCCTGAAAGAATATCTTTAGATCATGATTGAAGTCAAGTATGATTCTTTCAAAAGTTTTCCTTTAAGTAATATTATTAGTAAAATTATTGTTTAAATATATATAATATATATACACTATATGTATAGTACATAGTATAGTATATATACATACATATACTATTTATTTTGTTACGGTATATATACACACACACACCATATATATAGTGTGTGTATATTCTGATTCTCACCCATAATGTTTCTACAGATGCATCTTTTGGCTTAGATGAAAGCGAGCAAGTAAAAAGATGAATCACTTCATCTAATTATCTCCTCCTTAAAAAATAACTCTTTAAAGTGCTAATAAATACTTCTTAAATACATATGTGTGTGTGTGTGTGTGTATATAATATATATGTATATATATAGAGAGAGAGAGATAAATAGATAGATAGATAGATATGGGGAATAATATATTGAAGGAATCTGTTGTATTTATCTTATTAACGTGGAATGGTAAAAATTCTTTTAGTATATGATGCTAGTGTAATAAAGTTACAGGACTGGGTCTTTTTTAATACCAGAACTTGTGTTTCCAAATGAGTATTTGAAAATAGGGTAGACATATACAAATGGAAAGTGAATGATGTTGTCAGCCCCTGTAGACATTTTATAATGCTGCCATTGTTGAAGCTTTTAACTTCTTCTTTCAGAATTACTTTCAAAGTCAGTGGCATGTTCTTTTAAATGAAGGCAATGGTGGCAAACGCCCATTCTTTTGGCAGCCTTTTCTTTTTGGAACAATAAAACACTCATTTGTTTCCAAGTCTAGTAATTATTGGGAGACTATGGAGTTATATTTAGAAGTCAATACTTCACAGCCAAAGAAATCTTAACTTGAGAGTTAAGAAAACTATAAGTCTTAAGATGAAAACAATTCTAGACCTGACAGGTATGAGTTTTCCCCATTCAAGGGTGTTTTCAGGTTTGTTTGTTTGGTGGGGTGAGAGTGGTGATGTGTGGAGGAGTGTGTGTATTAGCAGCACATTCTTTCCATGGCCTTCTATTCCAACAACAAAAACTATTTCAACTACATAGATATTTCCTGTTTTGATTTCTGTTGTCAGGATTATAGGTTAAAACGTACATATACTTCCCATTTACAATAATAAACTCAGAGAGGCACCAAATGAATTTTCTGAACCAAAGAGTTTCTCAATTTACATTTACTGAGTTCGTGCACCTAAAAACAACACAAGTCTCTGGTAAATCTTTCTTAAGACAAGACCTGTAATATTTTTATGTAATTATGAAGACTGTGCTAGTCTAAGCTGAGGAAAAAATAGTATCTCTAGTTACAATTTAGTTTCATTTGGAATTAAATCACCTATTCATCATAATTAGTATTAGTTAGATTATGCTGTATGTTAGAACCTTTATACATAAACAGAAACTGCTGCTGGTTCACCCTCTTCTGGCAACCCGTTCGGCCTCACCTTTCAGTGTACCGTCTCTCTATCTATAAACTCTCTGCTATCGATTTCCCTTCAATAAAACTCTCTGTTATCTGAAATGTCACTTGGCCGAAATCTTTCTCCCCAGACAACTAAGAACCGTGGATTCCCTTACTACCTGGTAACAGGCACTTTCACAAGCTACTACTACTAACAGTACATTATTCACTATGTGCTATTAACAGCATATTATTCACTTTCACAAGCTACTACTACTAACAGCATGCTATTCACTGTGTTCAAACTGCTTTGTATGTATTAACACATTTAACACTCACAACACCCTGTAAGAAAGAACCATTCTTATTCTTCTTTTACAGATGAAGAAATAGAGGTACAAAGTGGTTAAGTAATAGGCAAAAATTGCATTTATGAAAAGATCAAAATATTTCATTGAAAAGAAAATCTGTCAGACAAGGACAAAAATGAGCTCCAGACAGAGATACTGGAGATAAACATTCCTTCAGATGGATCAGGCTGCAGACCCTATGCTCCCTCTAAAATCTTGCAGTAGGTAAAAACAATATGTTTTTTACAAGCAAGCAAACTTCGGTTTATACTGGGAGACTATACAAATGCACATTACATGGAATAAGAACTTGAATGTACAAATGCATATTAAGGATGTATATTATTTAGAGGTCAAAAGAATTAAGTATTTAACTGGAATTTTAATTAGAATTCTGAGGAAATAATCATTTTTACTGAAAGGAATTGAATAAATGTATTTATTGAAAACAAAGAAGGGAACTGCTCACCTTTTAATTAATGTACAACTCAGAACCAAAGGCTTATGGGCTTTGAGTATGCTCATTTATTAAAAGAATTGTTAAGTGGTTCTAACTGATTGCATGTCATTCATTACACTACAACTTTCAACAATTTACTCAATTTCCAATATTAAGAATAGTTCACTTATTGTGGATAAAACTGGGTTATGAGATTAGAATGTTTTTATCAAGTCTTAAAATTAATCCAAGGTATTCAATATTTCATTATAACTTGTATTACAAAACTACTTAGAGCTGTACTATGTTGAGCTTTATAGTTGTCTTTAATTAATGTTTAGATTTTGTTTAGAAATGGTAATATTAGATTTTGTATAAATAATGGATGTCATAAACATCAACATTATTAATTTTTCTGTGACCAAGTATTTTCTGTAGTCTATTATTAGTCTAAAGTTTTGAATTCAAACTGTGCTGATAGCAAGACCAATTGTATTGTCATATTAGCTTTTCAAATAAATTTTATTACATACATTTGAGGTTTACAACATGATGTTATGTGATATATATATGATTATACGTATATGTATATGGTTACTATAGTGAAGCATCTCACACACCTTTTTGTGTGACAAGAGCAGCTAAAAATCTATTTATTGAACGAAACCCCCAATACAGTTCTATTAACTATAATACTCATGTTGTATTGTTGCATTATTGATTAAGTTTTTCATTACATTTAGTCTGAGTAAACAGCAGGCTGATAATTTTTATTATATGTTTTGTGGTTAGTATTTTCATGTACTATTCACATAAAACATTGTGAATCAAGGAAAATGATAGTGCTATTTTATTCTGCAATTTACTAACAGTTCTTTGTGCATTGTCTTTTGGGCTGTTATTTGGAAAAGAAAAGACAAGGAAGGAATGGGGTGGAAATTACAGATGTAGATTTGGACTCAATTGAAAGAAAGAACTAACAAGAGCTGTTAAGATGAAATGTGATGCACCAGAAGGCATAGCACATTCCATCACTAGAGGTGTTTAAGGAAAAATGAGACAGGCCTCTGTCTAGAAAACTCAGAGTGATTTATCTGGATGACTTCTCAAGTCTCTTCAGCTGCAAAATTCTGATTCTTTCATCCACTCTGAAATTAGACTCTCCTATGAATGAGACTGGCCATGAGCATCTTTTGCAAAAACAGTAAGGAAACATCATTCTTCTCTAAACTTAATTATTTAAAATGTTGCTGTAACTCCCTAAATTTATGTTTTATTTAATTATTGTTTGTTAAAATATCAAAAACATTTCAATTCAAAGTTGTTGAATGCTTATTATTTTCCCATATTCATGAGTTCTTCAATAAAATGTTTCCAAAACTTAAAAGTTTTCCATCTTCTGATAAACAGCCCTAACATATTTCATATGTATGAGGTCCAGAGTATATATTTAATCCCTGAAAAAGAAATGAGATACTTTTGGGAAGTGCCGGTGTCCTTTTAGGCTGCCAGCACAGCATTGATGAAGAGCATGAGGGTTAAGAACACCATCTTTGGCTTTGAACTGATGTGGATTCCCATCAGGCTGTGCTGCTGACACAGCTCTGTGAACTTCTGCCAGCCAGCCTGCCTGCCTGAACTTTGTTTCTTCATCTGTGAGACATAGGTAATATCACTGCCTATTTTGTAATGTTATTGTATGTTAAGTACTATAATACACACAAAGCACCTATCATCCTTTCTAACTTACAGTAATCATTCAGTACGTGTTAGCTGCTATTATTACTGTTGCTATTACTATTAAAGGTTAAACCAAGAATATACAATAATTTTTTACATTTTACAAAGTCCACAAAAATATTACCTAGGAGTTCCTTGATATTCCAGCACTCACCTGGGTAGCAGTTCTCACAATTTGGAAAAAAAAATCGTCTTTTGCTTCGTCTTTATTTTCAATTTTATAACAACTTTTTTCTCTATATAATAAAGAGGCAAATTTTCAACATGAAAAACTTTCAAAATTGATACCACGAATAGAGTTATACCTGACATCATAATAAATTTGGAGAAACACATTGTACTTAGTACCTATGTGTGACCTAAAAGTTATGCTTACTCTCAGCATGTTACATAGTATTTTGTAGTATTTGCCAAAGTATAATTGCCATGTACCATTAATGTTAATCAAATTAACAGACATTAACAAAGTTATATTTTGGTCAATTACTTTCTTAAGCTAACAGCATTGTCCAAATTTTCTACACAATATATTTGAACAGAAATGAGATTACTCAGTTTCTAAAAATAGTATGCATAGCCACATGCTTACATTAATGAATTCATGTTCAGAAGTAGAATAGAAAACTTCAAAACTTACCTGTTTTCTCTGATTTTAGAAGAAATATTTTCCAAAGAACTATGAAAATTTTAGAGATTAATTTGTCACAAATTGAATATATTAAAATTCTATATTGATATAAGAACCATCGCATATATATTATATATTACATAAATGTACATATTATATATGTGTATATACATATATATATGTCTTCCATCAGCATACCAGTTTGGTATCTACGCTTTCAGCCCTCCCTTTCTTCCTCCCCAATCTTAGTATACAATATAAAGAATTTGCTCCAGTTTGATTCAGCCACTTTCTAGCAAGGCTCATTTTATAAACACACATGTAGCCATTTTTTCCTCAAATTCAGTGTGTTTTATGAACAAAAGCTTCCTTCTACAAAGGTGGGAACAGAGAAAGAGGAGATGTTTTACTCCACTAGGTAATAACATCCCTTTCTGACAAATTAATTAATTAGCCAATCCTTATAATATTATTGTAAATAGGTACATGAAACAATGTCATGGCTAATTTTAGACACTAAAATGGAAGAAATAAAAGGAAGAAGAGAAGAAAGAGAAGAAGGAGAAAATGTAAAGGAGCAGAAGATGTATTCTATTCCATACAATAAATCAAGAGGAAAATTCAGATAATAACCCAAGGCTAAGTCTTCTGACTTTGCATTTTATTTAATAGTTCATTCACTCTTAATGTAATATGAATATTTTGTACAGAAGTGGCTACAATTTTCTAAGTCTTTGAAACCAAAAGAAGGTCTAAATTGGCTCCTTAAATTTTATGCCATTAGTGTTATTTCTCAGCTCAGTAACTGTATTTTCTAATTCAGTGAGTCATAGACCAATATATAAAAAATATTCATGAAAGACAAAGTACTCAGGCCCAAAAAAAAGTGAGTAAAAATTCTAATGAAATAGTTGTAAAAATCCTAAACCAGTTCTGCATACTAAAAACATTTCAGATTGTCAAAGGAAGGAAGGAAGGAGGGGAGGAAGGAAGAAGGGAAGGAAGGAAGGAAGGAAGGAAGGAAGGAAGGAAGGAAGGAAGGAAGGAAGGAAGGAAGGAAGGAAAAGAAAAGAAGAAAGAAAGAAAGGCTGGCTAAGTGATTAGCATCATTACTTTCAAGCAAAAATGTAACAAGTATTACAAAAAAATTAAAAACTATTATTGCAAGTCTCAGGAAGGTTGGGGTTCAACCCAACCTGTTGAATTGGGGTTCAACAGATTGTGAAGAAACAAGGAACTCCAAAGCCTTGAACATGACAGTAGAACACAGAGGTTGAGAGCCTGGACCTTGGAGGTACAAAGGCCTGAATGATATTGAAGGTCCACCACTTTCTAGCCACAAAAAATCATGTAAGTCTTCAGCATCTCTGATCCTTAGTTTCCTCTTCTGTAAAATGAGAACGATAGTACTTGCCCCATAGGATTGTGATAATGAATGAAAAATACTTAGCAGAGTATCAGGCTAAGTATCAATTATCAATACATAAGGTCATTAAAACTAAGATCTCTTAAGCAAGATAGATGGCCATTTTACCTGCTTATTCGAGAATAACCAAAAGTAGTTCCTATTTCCAAAGAGCTTGACTCTGAGGATTCCAAAGGAGAGTCTGTGTTCTGACAGTCCATAAAGCAAAGTAGAGGAAAAGGCAATAGGTAGAGAAAAAATTGCCTGTAGCACAAAATTGTCTAGATCTAGCTCTGCATTTTATTAGTATACTGAGAGAAATTTAAAGTAACCTGGTAACGTAGTTCTTAAAATGGGATTTTTCTCACATCATTTTAACAATACCTTTCAACAGTCAAGGAAACATATACATTTGGAATCTAATCTACCACAAAGAGCACATTTTGTGGGAACATAGTTTTCCGTGTTGTCGATCCAAGAAGTCATTAGATGAGATGATATCAGTAGTTCTTGAGAGGTGCCATGGATATAAAAATTATCATTTTAGAGACACTTACTTGAATAGTTTCATGCTGTCTTGTCAGAATCAGAAGTTAAGTAATTTTTCCAGAAAACTGCAGAATAAAATAAATAAGCTCCCGTCATAGTTGATCATGTTGACTGAGGAAGAAGAGGTGCAGTTGTAGATGAGGCATATTGAAACTTAAGAACTTTGTAAAATATTTTATAAATAAATAAATGTCTCAGATGCATAAGATGATTTTTTTTCAAAAAGTCAATCTTTAGGCTAAGCACTTCATCTTTCAGTTTTACTTTTTGGATTCTATCAAAACTTTAGCCTTACAAATATAGCCTCTAGTAAGTATACGTTATTAAATAAACAACAATCTTATAAACTAAGTATTACAAATATTAAATTAGTCATGGTAAAATGACAAAGAACTAAGTAACTCACTCAGAGCCATCCAGGCCCTATGTTGTTAAGGGAAAGAATTAACCATCCTGGTTTTGAATGCTGAGGACACCTTTCATTACCTCTACTATCTAACACGTTAAGTTCTCTGAACTTGTTTTTATTTGTTGAATGGGGATAAAAACAACTACTTGCAAAGTTGCTATGAGAATATGCAAAATGCATGTGAAGAGCTGGCACTTGTAGGCCCTCATTCATCATCAGACCTACAAAAGCACCTTGTATAGACATTTTGCTACTTAAAACAAGTTTTGGAAATTGCTTATTGCCACAGGTGTTTTCCTACTGTCCAGGCTAAAGGAATCTCCCTCTTTGAAACAGAAGCAGATTTGAAATAACCAAAAATTTTAATAGCATGGATTGTCCCTGTCAGGATACTAGACTGCCCATCAAGACTCCAGATCAGTTAGGATCCTGCAGATGTCTACTGAGTAGGTAGTCCTGCAAATGAGAGCTGAAAACCAAAAGGCAAGGCTTGGTGTAGGCAATGGGCCAGGAACTCAGAAAGGACTCAGGTCCTCTGGTTCAGAAATGAAGGTAGAAAAAAAGTTAGGCTAGTGGGAAAGAGAAGTTGTTCCATTTTTATCTGAAACAGTCCTGAGACTTTTATTCTAGAGATTCTAGGCAGATTCGCATGGATCCACACTGTCTCTAGACTTTCCTTCCTTTATTTGATGGACGTAATGCCCCACATCTTTTAGCTTCTTCATTGGATGAAATAATTTAATGCAGTTCTATTGAGGCTCCAACTATTTAGTTACTTAAAAGTCTCCAAGTTGGATCTTTGCTCTTTTATTTTCCAGCAACAGCTCATGATTTTGTTATAATCTCTCTCCCAGCTCAGGGGCAATTGCCCAGTTCATCCCTCAATCTAGAAGATATATATTATCCTTTTTTTACTTTATAAAAATTCAATTCTCTATCCCACCATCTGCTAGTTGCTTTCCTTTCCCTGCAGCTGGTCATAATTAATAAATTATAAATTTTAAATTAGGCCAATCTCAGCTACTTCTCCTTAGCAACGTCTTAGCAATGACTCCGTAGGAGTTTGGTAAAAAGATTTCTTCAGAAATGATTCCAAGTTAAAATGTAATAGTTACTAAGTAGTAAAATGCAAATTTTCAAACTGGTCATGTTTTAGATAAAAATCGAAGCTGTAAAGATATATGTCTAGAAACTCCTATTAATTTAATGAAAAAGTCAAGACCTGGCACCAGCACCTAGGTCTTTTGATTTTTGTTTATTTTTTCCCATTATAGTATGTGCTTCTCCTCTTAAAAGTTCAGTGTTAATTGGACAAAATGCAGACTGTTTTTAATAGGATTACATAGAAACTTGGGGGAAAAAAGTTGTGTGGATTCCATCTGCTAGGCTCAGATGAGACAAATGAAAACATCTAGACATCAGATTCATGAAGGTCAGTGAGGGGTGGAGAAAGGATGGTTGATCTGAGGCAATCATTAAATCACAAAGCTACATCCTTGATGTATTCTACCAAGACAACACTTTGTGAGAAACCTAATATTATCTCCAACCATCAGATCGCAAATCTCTGTGTAAACAGGGGAAATTATTATCCCACTCCTACTTGCAAATATTAATTGCACAATAATGACATTTACAAAATGAGTCAATGAGACAGTGAAACAAAAAAAGTCAGTTGAAAATGTGATTAAATAGGCACACAGTCCTCACAATAATAGTTTCGTATGATTAACAGCAAACTTGTTCACACACTGCCAGAGAGTAACCTATAGAGGTTTATTGAGCTGAATTCTATACAATGGAAGGTATGAGAGATACAAGATTAGCATTATGAGATGTGGAGCTTGCATTCTTATCAGGATTGCAAAGTTAAACAAATGTAGAATAATTTAAGAACCTGTATAAGCACTCTAATTCTAAAGTGTGGGAACAGGTATGAAGTATTCAAAATCAACTAGCAGTTGAAATTAAATTATCTCTTAAGATTTCTCTCTTTGTTTTTATTATTTACTGTATTAATTAATATTCCCCCAGAGAAACAGAACCAATATGATTTGATATATAACAGATTTTATATATAAGAGAGATTTATTTTAAGGAACTGGGACTTGGCTCATGCAATAGTGGGATCTGATAAGCCTGAAATTGATACAGCAGGTTAGCAGACTAGAATTCAGGTGACAGATGATGTTGTAGTCTTGAGACCAAATTCAGCTCAGGGAGGATTTTTATGTTGCAGTCTTGAGAATTCCTTCTTCAGAAAACTTCTGTCTTTTCTCTTAAGGCCTTCAACTGATTAGATAAAGCCCACCCACATTATGGAGAACAGCTTGCTTTACTCAAAGTAAACGGATTTAATGTTAATCACATCTAAAAAAAAATCATCAGAGGAACATCTATACCGGTGCTTGATCAAAGAGCTAGACACCATAACCTAGCCAAGTTTAAACATCACAATTATAGACACTCAATAATGAAGGAAATAAGTACTCATAAGGAAAATAACCTTCATTATAGTATTTTCCACAACATGCGTTTTAAAAACACGGCCCCAAAATTCTCTGACATTCCTCCTGCTGAAAGGTTACAGGGAGCTCTGTCTCTCCATGTGGTTTGAGCTCTCACAGCATGGTGGCTGGGTTCAAAGTGTGAGTATCCCAAGAGGAAACTTCTGAGATGCATTTGGAGCTGCATTTTAGGAGGAAACTGAGTGATATTTTATGACCTAGCCTCAGAAGTCACATGATGTCACTTCTCCATGCTGTGATGGTTGATGCAGTTACAAGTATTCCCTAACTCAAAAGAAGGGGAAAGAGATCTACCTTTGTCCAGGAGGAGTATCAAAGAATTTGGGGCCCATGTTTTTAAATTGTCACAGTGAATTAACATTAATTGAGCTGCTACTGTGTCCCATGCTGTGTGATCAACTTTTATATATTTCTTTTAATCCTCCAACCTCTCTGAAATGTGATTATTACATATAAGTAAACTGAATGAGAAATATTAAAACTTCCCAAACTCACACAGCCAGCAAGTGGCAAAGCCAATATTTTTACCTAGGCATTCCGACTCTAAATCCCACACATTTTGTATGACACAACCCTGTCTCCTATTTTTAAAAGAAAGAATAAAGAAAAATAAAATCCAAGTTAATAAGAATATTTTTTGATAGCTACTTAAAGTAGACATTTTTGTCTAGGTCTACCCAGCATTCATTCATTCTTCTGATAATGCAAACCACAGGCAAATCAGAAAATGTCTCCTGTCTAGGCAGATGCAGGCCCTGTGGATCATGTCATGGCAAGTGGAGCTCAGGCTGGATTTCAGACCCTAGTCACCATGTAGCTGGGCACCTTCCTGCAGTGAGCATCCTGTAAAACTGTACATGTTGCCATTGCCCCAAACCACCCTCATTCCTGGTAGAGGTAAACAGGGCCCACCTACACTCCAGGTGGAATATGTGACCCAGTTTGCCTAATGGGATCCATTTCATGGCTCTTGTTGAAGCCATTAGAGAAGAAAGTTATTTTCTTTTTGCAGAAACTTTAGTAGTAGGGTAATATAAGGCAAGAGCAGCTGGGGGGCCACTCTACAAAGCTTGAAATAAAACCTCTATAGAGGAAAGCAGGACAGGAATGGGGGCTGCATCCTTGGATCCACCCTTACTTGAAGCCAGGACTATCCCTTGACTCTGCAGATACTTGAGTGAATAAGCATCCTACTTTTATTTTCACTTAAAAACAAGTTTATGTTGAATTTATGACACTCATAATCAATTGTCCTAACTGATGTATCTCCATGGTCATAACTTCACTTTCTTTATCTATAGAAAAAAAAAAACAGAAAAATCTTGAAAATCCTTTCTAGCAGTGGTTCAACCAATGGTCTCTAAGTATATGTGCAGATACATGTCTGCACGTATACAGAGAGAAAGAGAAGGAGAGAGGTAGTGGGGGGATAGAGAGACGTATATATTTCTATATAATTGGGCCTTAATTTTCTCATCTTTACAACTAGAATATAGAACTGCAGTGTCTTCAATTTCCTTCCAAAGCTGATTCTGTGATTTTCTACGGATAAGGGCAGAAAATATCCTAATTTATTTCTGTTCAGACTACTAAACAACTCTGTAGCACTGCCACCTGGTGACCATTTGCTTCAGCTGTTGTATTAGTCTGTTTTTACGCCGCTGATGAAGACATACCCAAGACTGGGAAGAAAAGGAGATTTAATTGGATTTTCAGTTCCATATGCCTGGGGAGGCCTCAGAATCATGGGGGGAGGTGAAAGGCACTTCCTATATGGTGACAGCAAGAGAAAATGAGGAAGAAGAAAAAGCAGAAACCCCTAATAAACCCGTCAGATCTTGTGAGATGCATTCACTATCACAAGAATAACACGGGAAAGACCAGCCCCATGATTTAATTGCCTCCCCCTGGGTCCCTCCTACCACGTGAAGGAATTCTAGGAGATACAATTCAACTTGAGATTTGTGTGGGGACAAAGCCAATCCATATCATTCCTTCCCTGGCCACTCCAAATCTTATGTCCTCACATTTCAAAACTAATAGTGCCTTCCCAACAGTCCCTCAAAGTCCTAATTCATTTCAGGGTTAACCCAAAAGTCCACAGTCCAAAGTCTCATCTGAGAAAAGACAAGTCCCTTCTGCCTATGAGCCTGTAAAAACAAAAGCAAGCTAGTTACTTCCTAGATATAATGGAGATACAGGGATTGGGTAAATACAACCATTCCAAATGGGAGAAATTGGCAAAAACAAAGGGGTTACAGGTCCCAGGCAAGTTCAAAATCCAGCGGTGCAGTCAAATTTTAAAGCTCCAAAATGATCTCCTTTGACTCCAGGTCTCACATGCAGGTCACGCTGATGCAAGAGGTGGGTTCCCACGGTCTTGGGCAGCTCCACCCCTGTGGCTCCCTCCCAGCTGCTTTAATGGGCTGGCATTGAGTGTCTGCGGCTTTTCCAGGCAAAAGGTGCAAGGTGTCAGTGGATCTGCCATTCTGGGGTCTGGAGGACAGTGGCCCTCTTCTCACATCTCCACTAAGCAGTGCCCCAGTAGGGACTCTGTGTGGGGGCTCTGGACATCAAATTTCCCTTCTCCACTGCCGGAGCAGATGTTCTCCATGAGGGCCCCACTCCTGCGGCAAATTTTGTCTGAGCATCCAGGCATTTCCATACATCTCCTGGAATCTAGATGGAGATTCCCAAACCTCAGTTCTTGACTTCTGTGCACCCGCAGGCTCAACACCATGTGAAAGCTGCCAAGGCTTGGGGCTTCCACCACTGGAGCCACAGCCCAAGCTCTACATTGGCCCCTTTCAGCCACAGCTGGAGCTGATGGGACACAGGACACCAAGTTCTTAGGCTGCACACAGCATGGAGACCCTGGGCCTGGCCAGGAAACTACTTTTTCCTACTGGTCCTCTTGGCCGTGAAGGCCTCTGACATGGCCTGGAGACATTTTCCCCATTGTCTTGGGGATTAACATTAGGCTTCTTGCTACTTATGCAAGTTTCTGCAGCTGGCTGGAATTTCTCCTCAGAAATGGACTTTTCTTTTCTATTGCATCATCAGGCTGCAAATTTTCTAAACTTTTATGCTATTTACCTTTTAAAACAGAATGCTTTTAACAGCACCCAAGTCACCTTTTGAATATACTGTGCAGCCATAAAAAGGGATGAGTCCATGTCCTTTGCAGGGACATGGATGAAACTGGAAACCACCATTCTCAGCAAACTATCACAAGAACAGAAAACCAAACACTGCATGTTCTCACTCATAAGTGGAAATTGAAAAATGAGAACACATGGACATAGGGAGGGAAACTTCACACGCCGGGACCTGTCAGAGGGTGGAGAGCTGGGGGAGGGGATAACATTAGGAGAAATACCTAATGTAGGTGATGGGTTGATGGGTGCAGCAAACCACCATGGCATGTGTATACCTATGTAACAAAATTGCATGTCCTGCATATGTATCCCAGAACTTAAAGTATAATAATAATAATAAAGGAAATTTCTTCTGCCATGTACCCTAAATCATCTCTCTTAAGTTCAAAGTTCCACAAATCTCTAGGACAGGGGTAAATGCTGCCAGTCTCTTTGCTGAAACGTAATAAGAGTCACCCTTGCTCCAGCTCCCAACAAGTTCTTCATCTCCATCTGAGACCACCTTAGCCTAGGCCTTATTGTTCATATCACTATCAGCATTTATCTCAAAGTCATTCAACAAGTCTCTAGGAGGTTCCAAACTTTTCTACATTGTCCTGTCTTCTTCTGAGCCCTCCACACTTTTCCAACCTCTGACTGTTACTCAGTTCCAAAGTCGCTTCCACATTTTCAGGTATCTTTTCAGCAACGCCCCACTCTACTGGTACCAATGTACTGTATCAGTTCATTTTCACACTGCTGACAAAGACATACCCAAGACTGGGAAGAAAAAGAGGTTTAATTGGACTTACAGTTCTACATGACTGGGGAGGCCTCAGAATCATGGCAGGAGGTGAAAGGCACTTTTTACATGGTGGTGGCAAGAGAAAATGAGGAAGAAGCAGAAGAGGAAAACCCTGGATAAATCCATCAGATTTCATGAGACTTATTCACTATTACAAGAATAGCATGGGAAAGATTGGCCCCCATGATTCAATTACTTCTCCTGGGTCCCTCCCACAACACATGTGAATTCTGGGAGATATAGTTCAACTTGAGATTTGGGTGGAGATACAGCCAAACCATGTCAGCTGTTTTTGCCCTTCTGATTAACAAAGAATTAATGCACTTCCAAAAACTTTTGAAATAATATTTCAGGCCTCAAACATATGAAACTGAAATACATAAATACACTTTGATAAACATTTTATTGAGTATCAACTGGACACAAGTCACTATAAAGAGCATATGAAAGTATCTAAGCAGTCTTGGAATTTTGAGGGCTTTTTTTCCTTTTTTGTGGAGAAAGGAAACTGATCTATCTAACTAACTAAGGAAGCTAACTAACTATCTTTCCCAGGCTAATCTCAAGCTGCTGAGCTCAAGTGATCCTCCTGCTTCTGCCTCCCTAAGTGCTTGGATTACAGGCATGAGCTGCCATATCCATATAGTCTAGGAATTTTGATCCCATGAAGACATCCTATGGTCCATACTATAAGAGGATAACAAAAGAAAGTTATAGATAATAATTAACTAGAAGGCCACAAGTGCCTGAGGAATTTTGAAGATATTAGAGCAAGTGCATCAACATGAGTTTGTTGTCTACAATGGGACAGTCATTCTAGATGGAGAGAAAAGCATGGGCAAAGAACAATACAATGATTCATTATAGAATATATTTTAGGAATAATTACAGACCACTTACAGTGGAGCATATATGTGCTCAGGGGACTACTAGGAGGAAGGGCTTTTAAAAAAGTAGTTGTAGGTCATATTTTAGAGAAACTTGAAGGTCAGTATAAACAAGCAGAGCACAGAATGAAAAGGTGGTGAGAGATCAGAAATAAGCATACTGGCTAGGGTATAAGAAAAACATAATGCCATAAGGGCCTAACCTAGGGTAGTGGTAGCAAGAACACCAGATAAAAGAAACATATTCAAGAGATATGTCTGAGTTAAACTCCACAGAGTTTAGTAATTGATTAAATTTGAATCAGAACAAAGGAATTCCTTATGATGGAGAAGTGTTATCTTGGACTTTTGAGCACAGATGACCACAAAAACAGGTGGTGAGCTATTAAAAATATGACTCAGGAAGAGGAGCTTTTGGCAGTGGGAAGAGGAAGTGGAAGAATATCTTAAATTCAGACTTAGGCTAAGGTACAGTTCAGAAGGATTTCTGGTTTAAGATATACAAAGTGTAGCTGGAAATAAAGGCTTCAGTCTCAAGGGAGTATCTGGAAACAAAGGGCTTAGAACCATCTTTGAAATAATTGTTAAGCTAACAAAAATAGATATAGTGGCCAACTAGTAGAATAGAAAGAAGAGTAAGTGCAAAACACTGAAGAATGCCAAATTTTAGAGGATAGAAAGAGAAAAATAAGTCAGTAGAGGAAACAAAATATTAGAGAGCAAGGAAGTATCAGGATGGGCCTGTGTCATAGAAGCCAAGAGAGAAAAGCATTTCAAGAAGAAAATCAATACAGGAAAATTCGTCCAAGAATCTGAAGGAATGAAAGAATAAAAATTAACAAACCATTGGTTGAACCACTTGCTGATGTTAAGAGAACTGTTTTAGTGAAATTCTGGGGACAAAAGCAGGAGAAGAAGAAGAACTAACTCATGAGTTCAGGCAGAGTTCGCACCCTACTCTCATGAAATTTAATATATTTAGCTGAGCATGGTGGCTCATGCCTATAACTCCAGTGCTTTGGGAGGATAAGGCAGGAAGATCACTTGAGCCCAGCAGTTTGAGACCAGCCTGAGCAACATAGGAAGGAAAATTAGTCAGATGTGGTGGTGGGTACCTGTAGTCCCAGCTTCTCAGGAGGATGAGGTTGGAGGATGGCTTGAACCCAGAAAGTCAAGACTGCAATGAGCCATGTTCACACCACTGAACTTCAGCCTGGTCAACAGAGTGATACCCTGTCTCAAAAGCAAGAAAGAAGGAAGGAAGGAAGGAAGGAAGGAAGGAAGGAAGGAAGGAAGGAAGGAA
>NW_016814117.1:691773-705778 GCF_001698545.2 Rhinopithecus bieti
AGGGAGGGAGGGACGGAGATTTCATATACTAGGGGAGGAGAGAGATAAGATAACATAAGAGGGAAAAGGCCAAGCAAAGTTGTTTTTCCTCAACTGGGAAGAGACAAGTGTGTTTATAGGTGGAAGGAAGAAGTTTAAAGAAGCCATTTAAAATAACAAAAAGGAGACATCACTTGAAGAGGCAAAATTCCAAATACAAGGGTCAATGGATCAGGACACAACTGGATGATTTATATTTGGAAAGGAGAAAATAATAATTCTTCTCATATAGAATAATATCAGATGATAGGGAAACCAAAGAATAATTTTATGGCAGAGAAAACATAAGGTCCCATAAGCTGTTGCTGAGATTCTTATTCTCAACAAGTAAGATGGGACCATAGGGGGTGACTGTCTTGTCCCAACTTACCCAGGACTTTCCCAAATTTAGCCTTGAAAGTCCACTTCCCAGGAAATCCCTTAGTCCAGGGCAAGCAGGGATGATTGGTAACCATAATTGTGTATCCCTGGAGTGTTGCTGATGTCATGTGAGTTTGTATCTTATTGAGATTAAGAACAATTTTTTATGAGGAAACTTAATGGGAGTTAATCAGAAACGGATAGATTGCTGATTAAAAGTGATGAACCATTTTATTAGACAACAGGAATCTGCAGTATCAATCATTAGGGTCTCCTCTGCACAGGTTTATGCTCAGCATAAACTGAGAAAGGAGCATAAACTGAGCATAAAGGAATGGTTCTTGCAGTGCAAGTGCTTTCACTCCTGAATCCCATCTGTCTGGCTTCCCTGCAGGCCACTTCATAGGACCTCTTCTCACAAGACCACTTGTGACATCCCTGTTATTAAGTCCTAATTATCACTTGTGACATCTTGTTGCTTTGTAAGCTTCCTGTTTCATGAAATCTCTATGCCATTTGTCACAGTTGTCTACTCCCTCCTGGGAAAATTTTGCTTTCCTAATTCTTTTCATATTTGGCCTATAATTATGTCTACGTTTACCTTCCCTAATTCACTTTTCACTTTATTGTCTATTTTGTCTATTGCAGAGTTAAGTCCTCTCCAACTATTACTTCTTAATCCAGGACATATAAAATTCAACAAGTCTGAAACCAAATTTATTATTTATCTTAAAATCCATTCTACTATATGACCTGTTCAGCGCCATGATTCACTCAGTGCCCAAGCTAGAAACTGGGAATCGTCAATTCTTCCCACTCCTCTTCCTACAGTATTAACTTGATCACTGAATTCTTTTCAATTAACTTGCCTTACATCTCTCATGTCCTTCCCTTTCTTACCGGTACCGCCACAGTTCATTCTTCGTAACTGCTCAGTTGGATTGCCATAGGCAAGAGCCTGAGCAAAGATTGAAGTGCTGACACGTAAGTTAGAAGGTGCAAGGTAGGAAAGGTGAGAATGAACCAAAAAAAAGCAGGGAGGCAAGGAAAGACTTGAAACAACATGCTACATGACCCTGCTGGCCAGCATTTTACAACAAACTACAAAGAAACACGTCACATCTCTCAGCAGTGCACTAGTTCAGCAAGGAGGACTTTCTGACTGGTTGCAAGAAAAAGCATACCTTATAGGAAAGTAAAAAGGAGAGGGAATTTATATCTTGGTTTCTTTCTTCCTCCCACTTCTCACTGACCAAATTCCATCCTGCTGGGCTGCGAGTCTCCACAGTCCAGGCTGTATCATCGAGTTACCTAATTTAGCATTTGATCCATGTCTGGAGGTTTGGGGTGACTCAGCATGGATAGAGATAAACATGGTGGGGCAAGGGAAAACATAAAAGCCACAGAGGCCCAAGGCTGAATTTGGATTTCAGTCACTTGTCAAGATTTTAATTTGGGCAAGCTAGGGAGTTTGTTTAGGCTTCTAGTAGGTGATACATATAGATTGCTAAGATTGTTTTCAAATTGAGAAAAAAATGTCTTTCTTGTATCTGTGAACTAGATTTCTTCTATCTATGAAGTAGAATATGTTGAAGAATGTTCTGCAGGCTAGTTTCTGGCCCTGAACATTTCTCACTTGTTCCTCCTCACTCTCTTCCTTCTTCTAGTATTGACACCACGAACACATTCTTATCACAGTATGATTCCAGGTCCTACATCTTCATGTCTTGATGTCAGTGAGTTGATGCAATGGGTGATAGTTTTTGTGGAAGTTTTTCAGCAATACCAACGAAAATTAACTATACACGGAAGTGACTATGAACCATGTAGTATTCCACTAAGGTCAAATTAAAAGAATCTCAGGTCACATTCCCAAAATTGCCTGTGACCGTTTCAACACTACCTCACATGAGAAGTGTAACAGATGTGAGTCAGAGTGGAAAGAGACAGCTCTTTTAGCGAATTGTAATTAAAATATCTTACTGTGGCAAATTTTTCAAAAACATAACCTTCTAAACACATCGATAGAGCCTCTCATCAGATTATGCACTTGAGAGGCCCTGAAGCTTCATTAGCTTATCCACAAATCTGCACCAGTGCACCAGGTTTGTGGCCAATAGTTGGAGCAAGGCTGCCCTTTGTACACACAAAGAATGTACAGTTTGGCAATATTAAAAGTCTTTTGATTCCTAAAAGCACCTCGTTCTTTCATGCCTTTACACATCATGCTTCCTCTGTCTCATGAAAGCTCTCTTTATCCTGGCTTCTTGTTCATCTAGTTTATTTTTCCTTGTCTATGAAGTTTTCCCTGATCCCTCCAAACACAACTCACCTCTTTGTGCCCCTCAAGCACCTAATATCTACCATTATTTCTGCATGTATTGATTCAATCATCAAAAGTGTATTGAGCAACTCCTATGTGCCTGATATATTGCTGAGATATGGCAGTAAACAGAACACACAAAGTCCCTGGCCTCATAGAGCTTACCTTCTAGTGGAAGGATGTAGACAATAATCAAATATGTAAGTAACTGAGTAATATAGAAAGCTGTGATTTCTCAAAGAAGGAGAGATTTTCAAATTCTGGCTATTTTATCAATGGCCATCAGAAAATAACTCAAAGGCAGTGAAGTTTGAAATCATTTGATACCTGAATGAAGAGCTTTCCATGGGGAAGGAATAACAAGTACGAAGGCCCTGAGGTAGAAAGATGTTTGGTGAATATGTGGCTGATAGGCTTTGGGTTCAAGGCATAACAAAGAGGCTGGCGCTGTTGGAGGAAGATGAGAGAAGAGGAGAGTATGATAACATAGAGTCAGAGAGATGACCAAGAAGGTCCTTGAAGTCCTGCAAACATTGCAAAGACCATGGCTGTTGCTCTGAGTGAGTCTGGAAGCCATGGCAGGGGGCTGAAGTAACTGACTCACAATTTAAAAGGATCACTCTGTTGAGAATCAACTGTGGCTACAAAAGCAAAATTTATAGGTTATTTATCTTTGAGTTAAGGGTAGAAAGAGAATATTATTTTAAAGCTGGCAGAAGTTGCTTAAAAGAAAATGTTTATTCAAAACAAAAGCCCTCAGGACATGGACAAATGGGCTAAAACTGACAGAGAAAACAGAATTGTTTTGCATAATAGAGTTGGAGAAAAGTTGAGCTCTGGGCCCTGTGTGAGGAGGACATTAATGAACAGGGAGTCTTTGGAGAGAGTGGGACAGCCCCGAGCAGGAAATCAGGAGATTCAGGAATAAAGTAAGCTGTTGAGAAATTCCCTGTAGTGAGAAGAAAAGCTCTTATGAAGAAAAATGTGAAATATACAATTTTAGATAATCTAACACATTTTTCCATAATACAGCAAATCCTTTCAAATCCTCAGAAAATAAAAAGTCTAATACATACAAATGTCTTATGTGAGTAGTGTTTGCAGGAAATAAAGGGAAAAGGACTGTATCATTTGGGGCTGGCTTGAGTGGAGAGAAGATATCAGGAACAGAGGATAAGAGGATAAGATAAGATAAGATAAGTACAGCCAGCTCAGGAGAGGTAAAAACAGATGCAAGAGAGGACCTCAGAGGCATTTTCATGAGAGAGATGCTGGGTATCTCATCGTGGTAGGGAGGGAAGAATTCCAGATGTTATTATTTAAATGATAAAGGAAGAGTAACGGTCCAATGCTGGAGTGGATGGAAGGTGACAATAATTCAATGTAATCGCCAGGGTTATGTTTGTATGCACAGAGTGCTGTGCACAATGATAAAGGGTGGGAATGAATGGTCAATCAGTTGATGTCAAGGAATAAACTTCATTAAGAAATGAATTTTGAAATAGCTAATCATGACTTTTTGCTCAGTACTAATAATATTAGATATAATATGTGCATTTACAATCTTGCACCACATAACAAATTTCAGGCAATGGTGGACAACATATAAGATGGTGGTTCCATAAGATTAAATACAGTATTTTTGGCCGGGCGCGCGGTGGCTCAAGCCTGTAATCCCAGCACTTTGGGAGGCCGAGATGGGCGGATCACGAGGTCAGGAGATCGCGACTATCCTGGCTAACACGTTGAAACCCCGTCTCTACTTAAAAAAAAAAAAAAAAAAAAAAACTAGCCGGGCGACGTGGCGGGCACCTGTAGTCCCAGTTACTCGGGAGGCTGAGGCAGAAGAATGGCGTAAGCCCGGGAGGCGGAGCTTGCAGTGAGCTGAGATCCGGCCACTGCACTCCAGCCTGGGTTACAGAGCCAGACTCCGTCTCAAAAAAAAAAAAAAAAAAAGATTAAATACAGTATTTTTATTGTATCTTTTCTATATTTAGGTACACAAATTCCATCCTGTTACAATTGCCTACAGTATTCAGTAATACGCTGTACAAGCTTGTAGCGTAGGAGCAATAGGCTCTACCATATAACCTAAGCGTGTAGTAGGCTATACCATCTAGGTTTGTGTAAGCACACTCTGTGATGTTTGAACAATGATGAAATCACCTCACTGCATTTCTCAGAATGTATTCTCATCGTTAAGTGATGCATGATGGTATGTATCAGCTTTACAGTTCCATTATGCTTTTACTTTTTAAGCTAACGTTTATTTTGAGCTTACTATGTTCCAAATCCTATATTAATTGCTTGATAACTCTATGATATAGGTACCATAACTACCCGACTTTAAATATCAGAACACCAAGTCTCAGGTAAAGTAACTTGCTCAATGATGTACAACTAGGTGGGGCAGAGGCAGGATTTGAATTCAGGCTGCAGATTCTAAGAGTCCTCGCTGTTGGGAGGCCGAGACGGGCGGATCACGGAGGTCAGTGAGAGGTCTCGAGAGACCATCCTGGCTGTAAGCATTGGTGAGAAAAGCCCCGTCTCTAGTACTAAAAAATACAAAAGCAACTAGCCGGGCGATGTGGGGGACTAAAAAATGGGCGTGGCGCGCCTGTAGTGCCCAGCAGTACCGGGAGCGGTCTGAGGCAAGAGAGAATGTAAACCGTGAGGTCGTGAGCTTGCAGTGTAGCTGGAGATGCCGGCCAAGCTACTCCCAGCTTGGGCCGAGCAGAGCGAGACTCCTTCTCACAAAAAAAAAAAAAAAAAAAAAAAAAAAAAAAAAAGAGTCCTTGCCTTGCTTGTTAACAATGACTCTGTATACCTCTCTTTCACATGTCATGCATACATTATTACATTTCAGCTCACAAGCATGCCATTAATTCAAAACAGGAAAGAACTGAATCTGTTTGGGGAAAAGTTCCTGTTAGATACTAAAATGTACAATTGGAGAATATGCAAATTCTCTCAAAAAATGAACAAATGTTTACATTGGAGGAAGTGTTAATATTGTAAAACAGAATAGAAAGAGAAAGTGGCCCTGAACCATAGAATTAAAAATAGGAAAAAAGAAAACTAGGGTCATCAGAGTTTTGATGATACACATTTTCTAAACAAGAAGCTGCATGATTTCAATATAGCTGCTTGACTACACATCAGCCTAAATTAGACCCTAACACTCTTAAATATAGTTATAGTTAAAGTAGTCTGGACACAAAGGAACTGAAGACTGTACAGTTCATGCAACAAATAAGAAGAGTTTTAATCAATATGTCTTGACTGAAGGAGTGTGTGTGTGTGTGTGTGTGTGTGTGTGTGTGTGTGTGTGTGTTTCCTTATGGCTGCTTTGAGCATAAATTCAAAATGGTGACTCAGCCATCTTGGACTTATGGAAGCCTTACAATCACTACAATCAGAGTGTACATTATTAGATAATCAGGAAAAGGATAAACTATGAAGAAGAGATTTAAAAAGAAGAACCCTGAAATGCTGATAAAATTAAACCTATGTGGCTTTTTTAAAACTTTCACTGGAAAATGCCATAGCTTATAAAGTGATGAATAAATAAATAAATAAATAAATAAGAAATAAAAAAATTGTTGCCATTGAAATCCTTTTATTTAAAAAAGAGAAAATTTAAGAAGTCCAAGTTGTATGATACAATTGGCTCTCTAAAGAAGGAATAAAAGATCTTTAGAAATTAATTAGTGCCCAGTGTCTTAGGTATTTCTGTGACTGCTTACTCCCAGGGTTGGCAGCTTTCCATTGAAGGTAGAGCTATTCAGCCATCCTTTTCTCTAACTACAAGCTCAAGCAACGCAGCTATGTGCATTGTCAGACACTAAGGAAATGCTGGAAATTAATTACTTGTTCATCCAACAAATTGACTGGGCACATAATGTTGAAATTCTAAGACGAGTACTGGCTTAAAATTTGATCCAAAATTAGAAAGACACAGGTCCTGCACTTGAGTCACTTACAGTCTAGAGAAGACTCAAACATGCAAGCCCTGAGAACTGGCTCTCAGATACCAGATGACTATTCTGCTTGTTTGCACCTGGGTTCTCCCATTAGGTTAGTGCCTATGCTGAACTGGTTGTTAAATTTTTTTTTAATATTCCCCCTGTAAGCAATTACAATGTACTGTGGTATTTTGTACATTAAAGACAAATATATGATGCCAACAAAACAAAGAAAAGACATTGATCACATCTTAAATGGGAGTGGAAATGATGAATAGCCTCACCTGTCCCATGACACTCTCTCTAAACATATCAGCCCACAGTGATGTTTATGAAGAAAGAGAGACTTTTAAGGTTGAAAGGGACTCTAGAAATTAGCTAGACCAACTTCCTCGCTCTACGGAGATAAGATGGGAATCACAAAATGTTTTAATGACTTTCACACCACCAACGCAGCTGAGATCAGATGTAGGATTACAGAACCCAGGTCCTGTAATTTTCAGTCTCAATATTCTTTCAGAAGTCTATCCTCGAATAGTCAGTAAGTCAGTTAACACTGATGTTTTAACAGTCCTGGTGTTTTATGCCCATTGCATCCCTCAGTGCATTCTGTCGTTTCCACTAACTGCAATAACGTCACTGAATGGGCAGCAAGACCTAAAGCAACACCTGGCTGCGGTCAGGAGCCATGAGGTAGATTCTATTCACTATCGCCTACTAGCTCATGACCCCTGGAAAATTAATTGCCAATTCCTCCTAGATTTTGATTTCTTCATGTAGAAAAATGGAAACAACAATGCCTATACTTGTGTGAGACTTTCAAATAACATGCAGAAAACTCTGTGTTTTTCTCTCTGATGTTCAGACCCTTCCTACCTTAGTTCATTCCAATGTGATCTTTCTAATCCAGATCCAATCAAGTTATTTCTGTGCCTAAAACTCTTTAATGGTTCCCCACTGCCAAAGGGGAAATGCTAAACATTAAACATAGTCCTTAAACCTTGACCAGGCTTCTTGCATTCATGTCAATCACTCCCAATAATATCCTATGTCCCCAGTTACATTGAAAACTTATTCCACATTCCCCAAAGATGCCATGGCTCCCTACACCTGTTTCACTTGATGATTTTCCACTCACATGCATGTACTCCTCTCTCTATTCCCAAACCCCACTTCCCTAATTCATCCTTAAGGACTTGCTTTCATATTTACATTTTTATGGCTTAGAATGAGTCTGTGTACTACTTCAACCTAATTAAAAGACTAAATACACATTTATTCTAAGAAAAAATAAGAATACATACTTTAAAAATGAACCATCAATTTACCTGTTAAAAACTCTGATACTGCTCGATCATTTAACTGTGTTTCCTGGTTACTGGTAGCTTGTACTTCTCTATTATTAATATTCGTAATAAGTTTATGTTTGTGCCTCAGTTCTGAAGTCAGCTGAAGCAGCAATACACACCCTCATTACTAAACCAAGACCTGATATTCCCATAATAATGTGGAGAAAGTACCTATAAAAGACTAAACCCATAGTGACATCAGGATTGCATCAGTTACTCTGAGCAACCCAGCTGAGATACTCGTAGAGCTTACTCTCCCAGGGAAGTAAGCAGAGAGTATGGTTAGAGAACAATATAGATTCCCAAGCAGTAACTTACCAGTAATCCTCCTGCTCTGAAAATGTGTCATGGTCCCGACGTTCAGATACTTAGTGTATATAATTCACCAGAGTGGCATTGCCCCTAGAAACTGTTTTCTCAATTCCTCTAAAAATTATAACTCTCCCGGCGGTGCCGCGGTGGCTCAAGCTGGTAATTCCCAGCGACTTTGGAGGCGAGACGTGGATCACGAGGGTCAGAGATCAGACCATTCCTGGCTAACACGGTGAAACCCCGTCTCTACTAAAAAATACAAAACTAGCGGGCGAGGTGGAGCGGGCGCCTGTAGTCTCAGCTACTCGGTGAGCTGAGGGCAGGAGAAATGGCGTAAACCCGGAGTGCGGAGCTTGCTAGTGGAGCTGAGATCGGCCATCTGGCACCTCCAGCCTGGGCGACAGAGCGAGACTCCGTCTCAAAAAAAAAAAAAAAAATATATATATATATATACTATATCAATGTGCTTTATAAAAGGTAAATTTTAGAGGTGGTTCATTAATTTCAACTAGGCACTATGTATACTCTTTGAGTGAAAAAGCAGTATAATAACTGATGGCTTGGTTCTTTCTTGGGTGGATTCAAGAGATGTGGATAACATATTTTCTGTTGATAATTTTTTAAAGAGGGGATAATTATGAATGTGATATAAATATTAAAAGAGCACTCCTCATAGGTATTATTTCATTCATTAATTCCTTTATCCCTCTCATCCTTTTTATTTTTTGTGTATGTTTATTTATGTTTTGTGTATTTTTGTGTATGTCTTATGTTAATGCTTAACATAAGACCTATCCTGTTAACAAATTTTTAGGTATACAATAAAGTATTGTGCTGTATTTCATCATGACATACAGTAGAGATCTAGGACTTACTATTCATCTTGTAAAAATGGACCTTTGTACCCTTTGACCAATGCCTCCCTATTTGCCTCTCCTCTTCTCTGTCAACCACCATTCTACTCTCTGCTTCACTGAGTGTCTTGGCTCTTTTCTTTTTAATTTCAACTTTTATTTCATTTATAGGGAGTACATGTGTAGGTTTCTTACGTGGATATATTGCACCCAGTTCATGAGCACAGTACCCAGTAGATTTTCCACCCATGCCCCCCTCCCCGCCCTTCCCCTCTCTGGTAGGCCACGGTGTCTATTGTTCCCATGTTTATGTTAACGTGTGCTCAGTGTTTAGCTCCCAATTATAAGTGAGAACATGCGGTATTTGGTTTTTTGTTCCTGCATTGGTTCACTTAGGATTATAGCCTTGAGTTCCATCCATGTTGCTGCAAATGACATGATTTCATTCCTTTTTGTGGTTGTGTAGTATTTCATGGTATGTATGTACCACATTTTCTTTATCCAGTCAATCATTGATAGTCACCTAGATTGATTCCATGTCTTTGCTATGGTGAATAGTGCTGCGATGAATATATGAATGTATGTGTCTTTTTGGTATAAAGGTATAATGATTCCTTTAGGTATATACCCAATAATGAGATTGCTGGGTCAAATGGTAGCTCTGTTTTAAGTTCTTAGAGAATGTCCAAATTGCTCTCCATAGTGGCTGAACTAATTTACATTTCCACCAACAGTACATAAGCATCCCCCTTTCTCCACAGCCTCGCCAACATCTGTTATTTTTTGACTTTTTAAGTTCTTGGAGAAATTGCCACACTTCTTTCCATGATGGTTGAACTAAATTACATTCCCACCAGTAGCATATAAACATCTCCTTTTTTCTGCAATCTTGCCAGCATCTGTTACTTTTTGACAGTTTAAAAATAGCCATTCTGATTGATGTGAGATGGTATCTCATTGTGGTTTTGATTTGCATTTCGCTAATGATTAATGATGTTGAACATTTTTCATATGTTTTTGGCCACTTGTATGTTCTCTTTTAAGAAGTCTGATCTTGTCCTTTGCCCATTTTTAGTGGGGTTGTTTTTTGCTTGTCGATTTCAGTTTCTCATAGATTCTGGATATTAAACCTTTGTCAGATGCATAGCTTGTGAATATTTTCCCCATTCTGTAGTGTGTCTAAGTACTCTGTTCATAATTTCGTTTGTTGTGCAGAAGCTTTTTAGTTTAATTAGGTGCCACTTGTCAATTTTTGTTTTTGTTGCAATTGCTTTTGAGGACTTAAGTCAAAACTTCTTTGCCAAGTCAGTGTCAACAAAGGCGTTTTCTAGGTTTTCTTCTAGGATTTTTATAGTTTTAGGTCTTACATTTAAATCATTAATCCATCTTGAGTTAATTTTTATATATGGTGAAAGATCTAAGGGTCTGGTTTCATTCTTCTACTTATGGCGAGCCAGTTATCTCAGCACTATTTATTGAATAAGGAATCCTTTCCCCATTGCTTGTTTCTGTCAGCCTTGTCAAACATCAGATGGTGATAAGTGTGCAGTTTTATTTCTATGTTTTCTATTCTGTTCCATTGGTCTATGTGCCTGTTTTTGTACCAGTACCATGCCATTTTGGTTAGTATAACCTGATAGTATAGTTTGAAGTCAGGTAGTGTGATGCCTCTTTTTTCTTTTTGCTTAGAATTGCCTTGGCTATTCAGGCTCTTCTTTGGTTCCACATGAATTTTAGGTTAGTTTTTTCTAACTCTGTGAAGAATAACATTGTTAGTTTGACGCAAATAGCATTGAATATGTAAGTTGATTTGGGCAGTATGGCCATTTTAATGATATTGATTCTTTCAATCCATAAGCATGGAATATTTTTCCATTTATTTGTGTCATCTCTGGCTTCTTTCAGCAGTGTTTCATAGTTCTATTTGTCGAGATCTTTCACCTCTTTGGTTAGCTATATTCCTAAGTATTTCATTTTCTTTGTGGCTATTGTGAATGGAATTATGTTCTTGATTTGACTCTCAGCCTAACATTACTGGTGTATAGAAATACATCAGAAATTTTTGTACATTAATTTCATATTCTGAAACTTTGCTAAAATCCTGTATCAGTTCTAGCAGCTTTTTGGTGGAGTCTTTATGGTTTTCTAGGTATAGAATCATGTCATCAGTGAAGACAGATAGTTTGACTTATTTTCCTATTTGAATGCCTTTTATTTCTTTCCCTCATTTGGTTGCTCTGCTAGGACTTCCTGACTCATTCATTCTTGAGAGAACCAATAAGATGTTAGAATGACCCAAAGAGTATGTGTGTGTGTGTTTGTATGTGTGTGTCTATGTGTGTGCATGCAATAATAAATTTGCTTAAAACATGCAGAATAGGTCAATATCAATTGCGTTTACATGTGACACAATTTACCTTTCTACGGGAAAGAATCATTTTATCATTACCAGTATCCTACTACTTATAAAGTTGTAAAATAACTTATATCTACAATAGATAAACTGAAAGTTGTGGTAGATAATGTCTTTTATATAACATGTGCTATTAAAGCACTAATGCATTTTGTACAAAAAATATTATTTATATAGATTTAGAAGCAAATATGTTTAAGAGTATTCAACTAAACACTCTGATTTTTCTTGAACATTGCCTTATAACAACATGATCTATAAAACAGAACAATGTCTCTCAAATTGGTTATTTATAAGATTTAACTGGGGTGCTTCTTAACATCTAGATTTCCAGGTCCTCTTCTAGGAAATTCTCATTCAGTAACAAAAATTTCTCATCAGAAAGGGAGCTAGAAATAAATATTTTTAAAGAAGCACTGTGCACAACATTCCAATGCTGTGGGGAATGTTGACTGAAAGCAAGGCTGAAAATAATACCATAACTATAATTTTAAGAATATTTAAATTAATTAAGCAATAGTTAATTGAACTTGAACCCAGGAGGTTTATCAAGCCTTTCTTTGTTTTCCCACGGAAAATGTCTAAATTCATAACCACTTATTGTTTTCCCGATTTGTTTAACTATTTTACTAGAGAACACATATTAATTGCATCTGAAGCACTACCCTTTTAACTTTGAAAGGTACTTACTCTATATATTTCCCTCACCTCTTATATAGAATGATAGCATTCTTTGAGCTCCCAAAATTATTTTTGAAAAATTTACAAATGTAGCAAAGTAATGAAAAAGCAATAAACTGAGGTCAGCCACCAATAATAGCAGAGATAAGTGAGTCACCAAAGCCTAAAATATTAGTGCATGTGGGAGAGAGGTAAAGATGAAATAATGAGTCATAGTGATATCTTAATCTAAAGAGCAAATTCACGATCAAATTTTGCATGAGTGCACAGATGGGCAAGAGAAGAGATTTAAGAAATAAATACAGTAGATCCAGATATATTTCCGGGCAACATTCTTCAAAGAGAAAGACTTTTTATTCCCATAAAAGGAGCTGAATTTCAGCCAGTAACATTAGTACATTGACATATTTCTATAGTACTTGGTAAATAGTCACTATCCTAAGCCCCTATCCCTTCCCCCTAGCAAACCCAGGATCCAGCAACTGAAGGGATAATATCTGAATCAGTAGAGGATCCCAAAAACTTTGATCCAGACTTAGTGACATCAAGTATTCTGATTGCTTTAAGTCCTCTTCCTATTGATGGTTAAATATTGTGGTTATTACTCTTGTTTACAGTGATGCCTCTGCTGGTCTTTCATGATTCTCTGAGCCAGATTCCCGAAACTACAAAAAAAGAAATTAATTTTCTCCTAGAAAAATGGGCATTTGAATTCTTAGGACTGTTATTATTCCAGTATTTGAATTTTTAGGACTTACTAACCTGAAAGTATCCCCAAGAGCAGCCAGGTTCTTACACTGCTATTGTCACTTAACACTTCACTATGTGATAGTGCACCAGATGGGAGTTGCAGTTAATGCTTTGGTCACTTCTTAACTGATAAATTTTGTTGTCACTTCTTTCCTGCTAATTCCTGTGTAGCCTCCTTCCAGATACTCCTAAAAAGGGTCAGAAAAAAAATTTTGAACATCTATAATCTGTAAGAGACTATAGTAAATGGTACTATATTTAAACATGGACCTAAGCAAAGTAGTACAATTTAAAACAAGAATATGATTTCATCATACAAGAGAACAATGTTTTTTATTTATATATAATTGTATAACTTTTAATTTCTATTTACTCTGGGAATTCTATATTTCTTATTGAAATAGTTGGGCTTTCTCATTTTAAAAAGTCATACAAATTTATTTACACATCAGCTTATCTTTGTGTAATGGAATTCGTGAGTTGCTTACACCAGATGTCTAAGGGAAAGTCCTGTTTCTTTTATTTGGAACTTGGGAAAATCCTTTTACAATCTTGGCCCTCAGTGTGCTCCCATGAAAATGAGTATATTGAACAAAATCAGAGTATTTCCAACTTTATATCAACATAAAGTTCTCATCATATGAAATTTTGCACAAAAGCTTACCAATAAGCAGAGTTTCTCCAGTTAAAGCAGAGGAAGGCAGAGTATTGCCAGTTTGAAACTCATCCACTTCCCAGGCAACTTATAGACACCCTAAAGGAACTGCCTAAGATTCCACAAAAACACAGTGTAAAATTTAAAAAAAAAAAATTGATCAGTAACACCCTTTCCAACTCTAAAATTTCTAGAAACTAAAGAGCTTCTGCACAGCAAAAGAAACTACCATCAGAGTGAACAGGCAACCTCCAGAATGGGAGAAAATTTTTGCAATCTACTCATCTGACAAAGGGCTAATATC
>NW_016814117.1:706674-714291 GCF_001698545.2 Rhinopithecus bieti
GAGATCACTTGGACTCGGGAAGGGGAACATCACACATCGGGGCCTATCATGGGGAGGGGGGAGGGGGGAGGGGGGAGTGATTGCATTGGGAGTTATATTTGATATAAATGACGAATTGATGGGTGCTGACGAGTTGATGGGTGCAGCACACCAACATGGCACAAGTATACATATGTAACAAACCTGCATGTTATGCACATGTACCCTAGAACTTAAAGTATAATAAAAAAAAAAAAAGAAAAAGAAAAATTTATGGTATGTTCCTATGGCTTGGGTTGTTCAATTATAGATCAAATGAAGACTGAACTGATTAAGGCTAAACTAGTACAAACACATAGTGGAGAATAATATTACATGTTATACATAATATATGAGAAATAACAAGAAATAGGCAAAGTTATGCCATTGTACCTCATTCTCAATCCCTTCACATCTTATGATACAATCCAAACCAAATATCAATTAAAATAATGCCTATTTAATTAAAAATAAACAATAAAGTAATTTTTATTTAACTAAAACTTTAATCAAAAAAATAAAATAACTTTAATAAGAATCAGAGACCACATTATACTGTAAGCATTTAGCTATAGTGCTGTGTGTGTGTGTGTGTGTTAGTCCTTTTTCACACTGTTCACACTGCTATAAAGACACTACCCAAGACTGGGTAATTTATAAAGGATATTTAATTGACATATTTCCGCATGGCTTGGAAGGCCTTAGGAAACTTACAATCAGGGCAGAGGGAAAAGCAGGTATCTTCTTCACAATCTGGCAGGAGAAAGAGAGAGTCAGCATAGGAAAAACTGCCACTTTTAAAACCATCAGATCTTGTGAGACTCACTCACTATCATGAGAACAGCATGGGGGAAACCACCCCCCATAATCCAATCACTTCCCTCGCTCAACACATGAGGATTACAATTCAAGATGAGATTTGTGTGGGGATGCAGAGTCAAACCATATCAATATGGATACATGTATACATTTTTAAAATATAAGATATATGAGGAAAATATATATATATATGTATTCTGCAAAAGTTTCCTTTGATGGTTTTATCTGGGGGACTACCATGTCCCTAACTAGATTCTAAGCCACATCCTTAAAGCCACTACTATACACTGATTTCAACCATTCCTTGGTGACCATCATTAATCCAGTGATTTGGACAACTTTAGAAAAGTTGAAATTTTACCAAATCCAATCCATACTTCACACAGTGACAAGAGTTAGCTATAAAAACATGAATTCATAAATTCATGACTAGTGTGCTTAAAACACTCATAGCTTCCACCTCCTGGAGACTCAGTGTGAAATCCCAGACCTTCATGATTTGGCCCCTGTAAACCTCAGAAGCCTCACCTAGTCCCACTCTCTCTCTATCCACTCCACTCCAGGAAGCTTGGCCTTCTCTCGTCTCATGTTCTCTGCCATGTCATGGGAACCTTAACTGTGCTGCTCCTCAGCCTAGAACACACATCTTTTCAGGCAGTTGCTTCATCAGTCTATTTATTCTTCAGACATCAGCTGGGACCTCACATCCTCAAAGAAGCTTTCTTGACCCAGTCTAAGTCAAACATCCTGCTACATGTTCCAACACCACCTTATATCTTTTCATAAAACTTTGCATTCTTAGGCTGGTTCAGCATACTCAAATCAATAAACGTAATCCATCACATAAACAGAACCAAAGACAAAAACCACATGATTATCCCAATAGATGCAGAAAAGGCCTTTGATAAAATTCAACACCCCTTCATGCTAAAAACTCTCAATAAACTAGGCATCGATGAAACGTATCTCAAAATAATAAGAGCTATTTATGATGAACCCACAGCCAATATCATACTGAATAAGCAAAAACTGGAAGCATACCCTTTGAAAACCAGCACAAGACAAGGATGCCCTCTCTCACCACTCCTATTCAACATAGTATTGGAAGTTCTGGCCAGGGCAATCAGGCAACAGAAAGTAATAAAGCGTATTCAAATAGGAAGAGAGGAAGTCAAATTGTTTCTGTTTGCAGGTGACATGATTGTGTATTTAGAAAACCCCATCATCTCAGCCCAAAATCTCCTTAAGCTGATAAGCAACTTCAGCAAATTCTCAGGACACAAAATCAATGTGCAAAAATCTCAAGCATTCCTATACACCAATAACAGACAAAAAGAGAGCCAAATCATGAGTGAACTCCCATTCACAATTGCTACTAAAAGAATAAAATACCTAGGAATACAACATACAAGGGATGCGAAGGACCTCTTCAAGGAGAACTAAAGACCACTGCTCTAGGAAATAAGAGAGGACACAAACGAATGGAAAAACATTCCATGCTCATGGATAGGAAGAATCAATATTATGAAAATGGCCATCCTGACCAAGGTAATTTATAGATTCAATGCTATTCCTATCAAACTACCACTGACTTTCTTCACAGAATTGGAAAAAACTACTTCAAACTTCGTATGAAACCGAAAAAGAGCCTGCATGGCCCAGACAATCCGGGGCAAGAAGAACAAAGCTGGAGGCATCACGTTACCTGACTTCAAACTATGCTACAAGGCTACAGTAACCAAAACAGCATGGTACTGGTACCAAAATAGATATATAGACAAATGGAACAGAACAGAGGCCTCAGAAATAACACCACACATCTACAACCATCTGATCTTTGACAAACCTGACACAAACAAGCAATGGGGAAAAGATTTCCTATTTAATAAATGGTGTTGGGAAAACTGGCTAGCCATATGCAGAAAACTGAAACTGGACCCTTTCCTTACACCTTATACAAAAATCAAATCAAGATGGATCAAAGACTTAAACATAAGACCTAGGATCATAAAAATCCTAGGAGAAAACTTGGGCAATACCATTCAGGACATAGGCATAGGCAAAGTCTCATGTCTAAAACACCAAAAGCAATGTCAACAAAAGCCAAAATTGACAAATGGGATCTAATTAAACTAAAGAGCTTCTGTACAGAAAAAGAAACTGTCATCAGAGAGAACAGGCAATGTACGGAATGGGAGAAAATTTTTGCAATCTATCCATCTGACAAAAGGCTAATATCCAGAATCTACAAAGGACTTAAACAAATTTACAAGAAAATAACAACAACAACAACAAAATCAAAAAATGGGCAACAGATATGAACAGATACTTCTCAAAAGAAGACATTTATGCAGCCAAAAGATGTATGAAAAATGCTCATCATCACTGGTCACTAGAAAAATGCAAATCAAAACCACAGTGAGATATCATCTCATGCCAGTTACAATGGTGATCACTAAAAAGTCAGGAAACAACAGATGCTGGAGAGGTTGTGGAAAAATTGGAATGGTTTTACACTGTTGGTGGGAGTGTAAATTAGTTCAACCATTGTGGAAGACAGTGTGGTAATTCCTCAAGGATCTAGAACTAGAAATACCATTTGACCCAGCAATCCCATTACTGGGCATCTACCCAAAGGAATATAAATCATTCTACCATAAAGACACATGCATATGTATGTTTATTGCTGCACTATTCACAATAGCGAAGACTTGAAACCAACCTGAATGCCCATCAATGTTAGCCTGGATTAAGAAAATGTGGCACATATACACCATGGAATACTATGCAGCCATAAAAAAGGATGAGTTCATGTCCTTTTCAGGGACATGGATGAAACTGGAAACCATCATTCTCAGAAAACTATCACAAGATCAGAAAACAAAACACCGCATGTTCTCACTTGTAAGTGAGAGCTGAACAACGAAAACATATGGACACAGGGAGGGGAATATTACACACCAGGGCCTGTCAGGAGGTAGGTGGCTAGGGGAGGGATAACATTAAGAAAAATACCTAATGTAGGTGACAGGTTGAGGGGTGCAGCAAACCACCACGGCACGTGTATACGTATGTAACAAAACTGCATGTTCTGCACACGTAACCCAGAACTTAAAAGTATAATTTAAAAAAAAAAGGAAAAAAAAGAAAATTAGGATATAAACGTGGAAAATTAAAAAAAAAAAAAACTTTGCATTCTTGAAACTATTTAATTCATCATTTGTAATTATTTGTTTATCTTCTGAAAGTTTTTTTGCCAGTAAATTCCACAGGGCCATTTTTATTTCTCTTATCACCACAGCTCCAGCACTGCTCCTAGTAGCTGGCATTTCATACATATTTGATAAATATTTATTGACAATAAAGAACACTTCAAAAATTTAAACTGTGTAATTTATTCCTTAATGGCTAGTAATAGTTTTCAACTCACTTTCTCATAACTAAAAAAGATGCTTAAATTTTCTTTTGTTCTAAAATATTTTATGCTTTTTAATTCTTGAGCTGAATGGAATGTTCTGAATATATATGCTTTTATAGAGCCATCTAGTGCCCATTTTGTTTAGTGAAACTAAAAATGAAAACAGGAGGGAAAGCCCACAATATCCTCAACGGTGAAGAATGCATAACCTCCATCTGGCAGCAGCAATTTAATACATTAACTGTTCTGTTGAATGACTTTTTTCCTGAGCTCCTTCTGGCCTTCACTGTATTGCACACCAAATTAGTCATTCTCAATTCTGGTAATTAAAAATGAGTTGAGAGTTTTATAGTTAACATGGTATATTGAACAAATGTGCTGCTACTTGCTCCCTCCTGAAACCCCACTACAATGACAATAAAGGAATAAAATATGTACAATGTGTAAAGATAAAGAGAACAGAGTAGGAAACAGCAGCAAATAAGAGATGTAACAAAATTTTAGAACTTAGAAGAATGGATAGTAACTGACAGAGAAAGCTGATAACTAAGGAAGACTGTGCAGGAAGCCAGTAAGATGAATCCCCAAACATCTCAAAAACTGAAGGCAAAATAGTTACAGCCCTTCTCAATAATCTACTGTAGGATTTGTACTCCAGCAGAGTACAAGAAATAATGAAAACATGGTATTCGGGACACAGGATGAAGGAAAGAGGTAAAGGGAAATTCCCAGACTGATCATAATGGAGAGTCTCAAGATTCCATCTGTGAAACAAAGAAAGTAACCAGTAAAAATTGGAGCAGAAGGATTGAGAACTCTAAGAAATATCTAAAAAGGACAATAAACAAACAAACAAAACAGCTGCTTGGATATATGGACAAGAGATTGCAGTTCCATCAAAATATTTGGGAATTAATTAGTAAGAGGTACATGAAAGAAAAATAGAAAATAAAAATTACAAGAAACAATAAATTTAATAAATTGCTTAGCTGAAAATATTTAAAGGGTGATGATAGTGTAAAAACCAAATAACAATTTAATCAATTGTGATATAACTACTTTGGGAAGATGGGAAGAGAGAAAATAATGGAACTGGTAGGTTCATGTAAAAGAGCTGAATCTCTTTAGTTAACAATTTTAATATCTAAACTGAAAAATTTTTTAAATGATACAATTATATTCAGAAGTATGGAGACAAGCTCTGAAAATAACAGAAAATGGTTTCTTCTGGGAGGAAGAATCAGGAGTATGACTGCAGATAGATACTTCTTATTCTAAGTCTCAACTTTTAAAGATATGTAATTTTTAATATTTACCATATATTTTTCTTTCTTCCTCGTTGTGCACTTCCATACTGAGCCATGGTGCAAAGCAATTTGTTTTCAGATACTATCAAAAGCTACTATTATTGGTAGCCTTATTTGGTCTCAGCTGGAACTTTGATCACATAATATTGAAAATAATAATTTTTCAATGTTTTGTTAGATAAGACTTGCACAAAGGCACCTCATCCCTTTGCAAAAAGTCCCTTCCACTAGTTGCTTGAGTATAATAGCTGATTTGTCCTCTCTGGCTTAGGGAATATTTTGTAATGTCTGGCATCACAAAGCACTTATCCTGAAAGCACCAGACATCAATTGCCCAATTATCTACCAGGTTTTTCCCCAGTAACTGTTTCACGCTTGGAACCAAAGTGATGCCACATTTCTGGCATTTTATAGTAGCCTGTGGGATCCATTGTAGTCAGCTTCCTCATGCGTTATATGGGCCAGTACTTTTGTGAGGGCTGCCTGTCAGGCAATCAGCAGCTTGAGCAATTCTTTTAGCCTCAATGCTCTGCCTTGTTGTATGGATTAATACTTTTATCATAGTCACCTGCTTAGAAAGCATTACAACATCTACAAATTCTTTTTTTTTTTTTGAGACGGAGTCTCGCCCTGTCGCCCAGGCTGGAGTGCAGTGGCGGGATCACAGCTCACTGCAAGCTCCGCCTCCCGGGTTTACGCCATTCTCCTGCCTCAGCCTCCTGAGTAGCTAGGACTACAGGCGCCCGCCACCTCGCCCGGCTAGTTTTCTGTATTTTTTAGTAGAGACGGGGTTTCACCGTGTTAGCCAGGATGGTCTCGATCTCCTGACCTCGTGATCCGCCCGTCTCGGCCTCCCAAAGTGCTGGGATTACAGGCTTGAGCCACCGCACCCGGCCAACACCTACAAATTCTTAAATGAGCTGATTATTTTTCACTTTTTTCACTGGGATTTCTGCAGAGGTTAAAGAAAAACCCTCATTTTTTCAGTATTCAAAAATCATGGACTACTCCAAAGGCATACTACTTTCAGTAGATATCTTAACTCTATTATTACTCACTAGTCGGCAAAGCTCTGGTGAGAGTGATTAAGTTCTGCCATCCAGGCGGATTTTACCTCTAGTAAGATGTCATATTGTACACAACAATCAGTTGAACGCATTGCTTATGCTCTCCATGTTTTGAGACTCCACAACCTAATTGGTGGGCTGCCTAAAATCTGAAAAATACACATTTCCTAGTAGATAGAAGGTTTGAAGAGGAGATCTTTTCTGCAGTCAGACTCTCACTAGAAAAAACAAGTAAGTGTGGGTAAAGTTTTCGTAAAGTTTTTAATAAGTGACCGAAGGCAAAATGCATCCAAAGAATGCCATTCTAAGGAGAAAACTTCTGAATTCCTTAGGTCCCAGGACTGTCTTAAAGAATGGGCTCAACAGGGCCTAAACTGGTTCTCTTCCCTGTGAATTTGCTGTAGCAGAATCACATCAAATAAGGAGAAGGATAGACAGAGAAAATAATGTTATTACCAGCAAGGCAGTTTTCCAATAAGCAAAAAACTTTTAAATCTGATTACATAATAAAAGGCTTATTAAAGGAGATCTAATTTCTGAGGAAACAATAACAAACCTTAGCACTTGGGAGCTCAACAAAAAGCAAATAATAGGTCAGACCCAAGGTGAAATATCTCATACTGCAGTGTGAGATAGCATAGCCCAAACAGGAGGCTCAAGGAACCTTCGTGAAGCACACTGTTTTTGAGTTGAGGGTCTTGAGTTGCTGCAATGAAGATTTCTTGAAAAGATCTTGGTAGAACTTTCACATTGTTGTATTTCCAAAAATATCACCAAAGCTTAATTAAGCAAAGTTGCATTTATTAGAATTTACTATGGTAAAGTAAAATTTCACTTCTACTTTTTAGAAATCAAGTATACAGAAAAGAAAGTGGTATGCTTCAAAGGTCTTCAATTTGCTAACCTCTACCTTTAGTGTATCTCTCTCTGTTTCTCTCTCTGTCTTTCTCTCTGTGTCTGTCTCTTTCTCTCTCTGTTTTTTTCTCTC
>NW_016814117.1:714545-794081 GCF_001698545.2 Rhinopithecus bieti
CCCCCCCCCCCCCCCCATTTCTCTCTTTCTCTCTCTCTCTGTGTGTGTGTGTGTTTCTCTCTCTCTCTCAACATACCTGGAGGTAAAGTCCTCTGGACATTTATGAATCTCTTTTAAACCTGTTCTTGATTAGGAAAATGAGGTCTTTTGTGAATTCAGACCTGTGCATATCTGGCCACATAAAATTTCACCAGACAAGGCAACTTCATCACACACTTGAAATGCTAAATGAAATACCAAGTGAGGCTCAGTTGCCCATGCTAGACACATATTCTTGTCAAGTCTTGCTAGCCAGTAAGTGGTGAAATAACAAATATGTACCTAACATGCCACCCTTACCTTTTTAGCTCTAATAATATTCGTTTTATATATCTGGGTGCTGCGGTATTGGGTGTGGGTGTGTGTGTGTGTGTGTGTGTATGTGTGTGTGCGTGTAATACTGAAGCATAGTTATAACCTCTTGCTGAACTTATTATCATTATCATTATGTAATGCCTTTCTAGCTTCTTTTATGTTTTCTGACTTAAAGTCTTTTTTGTTTGGTATAAGCATAGCTACTCTTACTTTTGATTTCTTTTTGTGTGAAATATCTTTTTCTTTCTATCCACTTTCAGTTTTTGTGTGTCGTTATAGGTGAAGTGAATTTCTTGTAGGCAGTATATAGTTAGGTCTTGTTTTTTATCCATTTAGACAGTCTATATATTTTAATTCAGGAACTTAAACTACTTACATCCAAGGTTGTTATTGATAAGCGAGGACTTACTCTTAGCATTTTGTTAAATGTTTTCTAGTTGTTTGTGTATCCTTTGTTTCTTCTTCTCTTTTTATTTATCTTTGTGGTTTAGTGATATTCTGTAGTATTAAGTTTGATTCCTTTCTTTTTCTCATTTGTGTACCTGTTTTACCAGTGAGTTTTACACTTTCATGTGTTTTCATTATGGTAGATACCATCTTTTCTCTTTCAAATGTGTGACTCCCTTAGACATTTCTCGTACAGACAGTCTAGTGGTAATGACAAGCTTGTGCATTTCTGGGAAAGAATTCATTTCTTCTTCATTTCTGAAAGATAGCTTTATCAGCTATAGTATTATTGCCTATCAATTTCTTTCTTTCAGCATTTTGTGTATATCACCTCATTCTCTTCTAGCCTATAAGGTTTCTGCTGAGAAATCTGTTTGTCTGAAGAGGATTCCCTTATATATGACTTGATGCTTTTCTCTTGCTGCTTTTAGAATTCTTTCTCTGTCTTAATTTTGACAGTTTGCCTACAATGTACCTTGTAGAAAACCTTTTGGGGTTAAATCTATTTGGGAAGCTTTGAACTTTGTGTATCTGGAAATCCATATCTCTCCCAAGACTAGGGAAAGTTTCAGCTATTATTTTGTTAAATAGGTTTTCTATGCCTTTTCCCATCTCTTCTGCTTCTGAAACTCCCACAGCACAAACTTTGTTTGCTTAATGGTGTCCCATATGTCACACAGGCTTTCTTCATTCTTTTTTCCTCCTTTTTCTTTTTCTTTTTTTTGTGTCCAATGGTTATTTTTAAAAGACCTGTTTTCACATTTAGAAATGCTTTCTTCTACTTGCTCTAGTCTATTGTTGAAGCTCTCAATTGGATTTTTTGTTTAATTCCTTGAATTATTCACTTCCAACATTTCTGTTTTGTTCTTTTTTATGATATCTATCTCTCTGTTGAATCTCTTTTTTAATTTTTAGATTTTTGTTATGTGTACATAGTAGTTGTATATATTTATGGGGTACATGAGATATGTTGATGCAGGCATACAATGTATAATAATCACATCAGGGTAAATAGGGTATTCACCACTTCAAGCATTTATCATTTCTTTGTGTTATGAACACTCCGGCTATTCTCTTGTTATTTTCAAATGTACAATAAATTATTGTCACCCTGTTGTGCTATCAAATACTAGATCTTATTCATTCTAACTTTATTTTTGTACCCATTAACCACCATTGCTTTTCCTGCTGAATCTTATTAGATCATGAATTGTTTTCTTGATTTTGTTAATAATAAGATTATTATTTTGAATTCCATATCAGGCATTTCACACATTTCCTTTTCTTTGAGGCATGTTACTCGATAATTATTGTGTTCTTTTGGAGATGTTCTGTTTCCTTCCTGTTTTTTGTTTTGTTTTGGTTTGGTTTTGGTTTTGGTCTCTTGTGGCCCTATGTTTATATCTGAACTTCTGGTGAAATAGTTACTTCTCCCAACTTTATGAAGTAGCTTTCATAATTAGAGACCTTTTCCTGTAAATGTGTCCTATAGTGCTGGTTAGGTAGGGTGCTTGGTTTTGTTTCTGCATGAATGCAGTAGTGTAGTCTCTGCATGATTTCTTTGGCCATAATCAATAACAGCAGTGTCTGCAAATGCCTCAGTGGTGTAGGCTGTGGTTGCTTGTGGAGGCTATGATGTGGCTTTGCTGAGGATGACGACACTGCGAAGGTAGATCCCTCAGGTCCCTAAGAGACATGCACAGGTGTGCAATAGCTATGCTGCTGGAAGGGGCATGGTGTCAATGGTGGTAGTAGTGAGAACCAGGCAGACCAGTCCTTGGACCTCTGGGTGCCATGCAGGTGCATAGCAGCCCCACTGTTGAGGAAGGTAGGGTTGCTGGTGGTGGCAGTAGTAAGCCCCATGTAGGCTGATCTTCAGGCTCCCATGTGGTTCTGCTGCCAAAGGGACAAAGTTGCCTGACAGTGGGGGCAGCAGGCCTTGCGTGAGCTGGTTGTTGGGCTCTGGTGATCCAATCCCATCATTGAAGGGGGCAGGGTTTCTGACAACAGTGAGCTGGCTATTGGCAAGCCAGTTTTCAGCCCCTGGGTGGTTCCACTGCTGAAGGGGACAGAGTTGCTGATGGTAAGTCAGCAGACCCCAGGTGGGCAGCTCTCAGGCTCTGAGAAGATTACACTCTGGCTCCCACTGTCTTGAGGGCAACTTTCCTGCTGTGCTGGACCTCTTGTTCCCCAGAGTACAGGGCACTGTGTCGGCTTGGGTCCCAAGGTCATGGCTGCATCATTGGTGTCAAAACACTGCAGCCCTCTGGGTAGATGTGGTGTCATGTCAATGGTGCCCCAGGGATATGGAGATGCAAGGGCTATTAGGCCCCTGGGCAGGATGCAGTCTTGTGTTTGCTCCCTTCTCAAAATGACACCAGGCTACAGTAACCTGAGTGTCAGTGAGTTGGGAGGACCCAGTGTAAATTTCCTCTGTAGAATAATACAGTTTTGTGGACTCCAGCCAGCTCCCTATATTGTGTTCAGGGCCTGCAGGGCTATTGGGCTCTCTTATAACTAGGACTGCAGGACTCTGTAGTAAGAGTGTGGACTGCTGAGGATCTCTTCCCTGACTTCTCCCTAAATGAGTTCTTCCAGTTAATCCTGGCCAGTTTGTTTGCTTTGCTCTCTATGGTTCTATCCCAAGCCTCCATGCCTCAGAGAGTCTCTGTCACTTCCTTGCTAAATTCCAGTGTTCTCTAGACACTCTATTCAACTTGTGGTTATCTATTTGTTGTTTTGGTCCTTCTTTTTTAGGGAGGTTAGTGCTGAGCGCCTTTAGTCAGCCATCTTGATCTAAGTGTCAAAAACATCTGTATTGAATGCCTGCTACATGCCAGGAACTGTTCTAGGAGTCAGAAACATAGCAGTAACAATCAGAAAATTTTCCCTGTCTTGACATTGATGAAGCTAGAAGCCATCATCCTAAGCAAACTAACACAAGAAAAGAAAACCAAACACCACATGTTCTCACTCATAAGTGGGAGTTGAACAATCAGGACATATGGACACAGGGAGGGGAACAACACACACTGGAGCTAGAAAGGGTGGGGGGGTGGCAAGGGGAGGGAGAGTATTAGGACAAATAGCTAATGCATGTGGGGCTTAGTGGGCTGGTAAGTGCAGCCAACCACCATGGCACACAGATACCTTTGTAACAAACCTGCACATTCTGCACATGTAGCCTGAAACTTAAAGTTTAAAAAAAAAGAAAATGTCCCTGTCTTCACAGAGCTTACATTCTAATAGAATCATAGAAATAGACAACAAATAATTAAATAAATAAACAATATGTCCAAGGATGATACTTACTATAAGTATGTATTGAGCAAGTTAAGGAAATAGAGTGGCTGTAGTAAGGCTACTTTATATAGGTACGCAAGGAGAGTTTTCTGATTAGTGGCATTTGAGAAGCAATGTGAAGTGAGGGGGAAATCAGGTATTAGGGGAAATGCCCTTCAGGAAGAAGTACAGCATGGCTGTAAATTAGGATCATGCCTTGTGGCTCCAAAGATCTGCAAGGAGGCCTCTGTGATTTGAGCAAAGTAAGTCAGGCAAAGAGAGAAAGGAGATAAGGTCAGTGAGAAAGGAAGAAAAGATTGAAGGCCAAATCATGCAAAGCTAACAGACTGTTGAAGATTTCTGCTATCACGTTAAGTGTGATAGGATGACTTTTGAAATTAATGTGATTTGACTTAAGTTTTTAAAATATCTCTTTAGCTGTTGTTTTGATAACAGGCTATAGAAAATCAAGATTGGAAGACAAAAGACCAATTACAAACCAATTAGAATAATAATCAGTGGTGGCTTGAACCAGAGCAGTAGCAGTGGGGGTGTTAAGACAGAACTCAAAACTAAATGTATTTTGAAGCTAGAATAAACGTGGTATCCTGACAGGGTAGCTGTCAGGGATGATAGAAGAGAGTCATGCAGGATGATTTCAAGGCTTTAGGCCAACATAATAGAAAGGGTTGAGTTGCCATTAATTGAGATGAGAAGACTGCCAATGTACCACGTTGGGAAGAAGATGAAGAGTCCAATTTTAAACATCTTAGGAAGATGGAATTGTCACACAGCAAACCCCAAAATTGAGGCTCAGCTCAGGAGGCCAAGTGGGTTGTTGACTTTGCACAGGAAAGAATTCAAGAGTGAGACAACAGAATAAAATGAAAGCACGTTTATTAAGAAAACAAAAGAGTAAAAGGGTGGCTACTCCCTAGGCAGAGTAGGCCTCATGGGTTGTTGGCTGGCCATCCTTATGGTTATTTCTTGATTTTATGCTAAATATAGGGTAGATTATTCATCAGTTTTCTGGGGAAAAAGCAGGGAGTGGAACTGAGGGTTCCTGCCCTTTTGGACCATGTAACTTCCAAATGTTGCCATGACATTTGTAAACTGGTGGCAATGGTAGGAGTTTCTTTTAGCAGGCTTATCCATTATAATTAGTGCATAATGAGCATTAAGAACAACCAGAGGTAGCTTTTGTTGCCATCTTGATTCTCATCGGTTTCTGCTGGCTTCTTTACAGCGTTCTGTTTTATCAGCAGGGTCTTTGTAACCTGTGTCTTGAGAAACAGGTTTTGCTGAACTCTTGTCTCAGAATCAAAGGCAAAAGTGGTGGAGATGGCATGAGATAGGAGCACGAATAGATAATTCAGCCACAGAAATGGGAAGGAAGGCAGAATATTTTGACCCAGGTGCTGGTTGGTAGGTAGATTTGATAAAGGAGTTTGAGAAATTCTCTATATTTAAGTAAATAAAGTTAAGAATGAGGATGGAGACAGAGATGTAAGTTTTAGGATAGAGAAAAAGCAAGAAATAATCATTCTAGAGAGAGAAAGATAGAAGGACTAAACCAGCAGTTCTCAAAGGGTGTTCTGTGAACACCTGAGATGGAGACCCTACCTGTGGGGATCTGTCAAAAACTTTTCCTACTAGTACTAAGATGTTATTTACCTTTTTCACTAAGTAAATTAATATTTTCACAATGGCGAAATGAAGGGTAAAAACAGTGCTTCTTAGCACAAATCAAGGAAATAGAGCCAAACTGTATTAGTGCTCATTGTATTTTTTCCTACCATGCACGTGCAGGAAAAGAAAAAAAAAAATGCTGGTTTCATTTAAGAATGTTCTTTTTTTGGCCAGGCACAGTGGCTCACACCTGTAATCCCAGCACTTTGGGAGGCTGAGGCAGGTGGGTCACCTGAGGTCAGGAGTTTGACACCAGCCAGGACAACATGGTAAAACCCTAAAATACAAAATTAGCTGGGCATGGTGGTAGGCACCTGTAACCCCAGCTACTCGGAAGGCTGAAGCAGGAGAATCACTTGGACCCGGGAGGTGGAGGTTGCAGTGAGCCGAGATCACACCACTGCACTCCAGCCTGGGTGACAGAGAGGAAAGACTCCATCTCAAAAAAAAAAAAAAATTAAATGTAAATGGAGAGTTTATTTGGGCTGAATTTGAAGACTGCAACCTGGGAGACATAGATTCAAGTTGCCCTAAATATGTGCTCCCTAAAAATATTTTTGATGAAAGAATACAAAACATAAATTACATTAAATCTTGACTCTTTAAGTACCTACCTTAATGTTCTTTTGATAAAAGGGGAAGTATGTGTAAATCGCCACTGATGCCATCCAGAAATACAATTATTTCTTGGAAAAAAGCTTTTGTACAGTTGTTGAGTTGCAGGCTGAACTGGATATTTTTTCCCTTGGACCATCATCTTAAATTAAAACAATGACAAAAACACTATGGTTATTCACACTTGAGTATTAGGCATATCTGTTACCAGTGATACAATCCACGCTTTTACGTGAAAAGTAGAATGCTAGAGATTTTTATCTGCTGTGATGAGACTGATGGATTCACAATACTTAATGATTTTTTCAAGAGATCAGTGGTGATACTGATGTACGTGATTTTTTTTAATATTGGGTCAATGATGAAAAGATCATCAGAAATCATTGAACCCACATTTTCTAAATTGAGAATATATAATGTTCAAAATCATATATGGATAGACTCATTCAATATGCAAGACAGGCCATTGGATTTTGATATTACAGTATGTGAAAAGTTCATTAAAATGATTTGCAATGCTGTTTTCCAACTAACCGTTAAGAAACAATTACATGTTGAGTTTTGGCATATGTACTTATATTTCAAGAAAGAAATCCAGTTATCTTAAAAGGTTATTAAAATGTTGCTTGTTTTTTTTCCAAATATGCATCTGTGTAAGAATGGATTTTCTCCATACACTTAGCCACAACATAGAACAACAAATTAAATACAAAAGCAAATATAAGAATCCAGCCATTATACCAGACATTAGAGATATTTGAAAAAATGCAAAACAATGCCATTCTTCTCACTATATTTTTTGTTTTAGAAAATACAGTTCTTTCTTTAAATATAATTTATAATGGTGTTTTCTTTGTCATTTAAATGATGTTACATTAATTTTAATGTCTTAGTTTTTAATTTCCATTATGGAAACAATTAATCAATGTTACCCCATTTAAGCAAAGCTCTTTGGAGGCTCGCATTTTAAGACTATAAAAGATTCTTGGAAAACTTAAGAAAATTGACAATTGCTAGACCTGAGAAATACAATATGATAGCAAAAATTTATAATTACTATTTAATATTTTTACTTCAGTAAAAAAGATATTTAGATTCACTTTTAACATACTTGACATTAATAATATACCTGATAACATTGTGTATATGGAATTATAGGAATTCAGTAGTGAAGAATCTGAAGAACCTAAAGATTCAGATTGCAATTAAAGATTATCTAGACCATTTCCCACATGACACTGAAACCTCTGGTTTTTATTCAAAGTTTTACTTCACCTTAGAGCTATTAAATTACTTTTTATACTCAAAGTTTGCATGTCCAGACTAGTAACCTTGACTATTGTAATCTATATTTTCAGTTTTAAAACTGTCACCCAAGTCTTGACCATTTGTAAGGCAACGTAGTTGAACAAAGATAGCCAGGGCAGTCAGTTCATGTTTCCAGGCTTTCTGCTTCATCCCAATTAGTGCTAACAAAGTTCTTATACAAGGCGGCTGTTGGGCTCTCTGTGGGACTTCCCAGACACACCTCATGTAGATATGAGACATTATGTTTGTAGCTTCAAACCGGCCAGACACAGTGCCTCTTTTATAATAAATATTGTGTAATATTTCTTTATTATCTTGACATAAAACACATTGGTAAGTTAGCCTACCTACACAACTAAATTAAAAACAAACAAGCATATAATTTATAATAGTAAAATAAAACAGAAAATAAAAGTAATTTATAATAAAAATAACACATAATTCAATATATGAATGTGAATGATCAATGTGACTCAATAGAAGATAAACCAAACTTACCAGATGCTTACACCTGCAATCATTAAGTACCTTACAATAAGTCTGGATTGAAGACAAGTAAGAAGATTAAAACTCATACTGTATGAGAAGTAAGGCTAATGAAAGAGGAGAGGTAGAGACAGATATTAGAATAAAAGTTAGCATTTGAAAAGTAATAACAGACTATGCTCATTTGTATATAATCATATAAAATAAGAAAAAGAAGTAAATGATATTAGTCAAATAGAAATAATATGCCAAAATAAGGCATGAGGTATCAAAATAATTTCCTTGATAGGATATCAGATAGGTGATGAGTAGGTATCACAGAACACCTCTTTCCTACCTGGAAAATTTGCCACGTGTCAAAGCAATTATTGAGCCTAGTCCTTATAACAATGTTGGAGACAATATTTTATGGGGCAGAGAGAATGAAAAAAATAAAGATTACAAGAGTCTTTAGGGAAGCCTTCAGAGAGTAGAGAGGAGATGAGACCAGTACTAAAATTTGAGTAACAAATAGGTATTCATGAGGATGACAATGTAGAAAGCAAATGGTCTGTCAGAAAGACCAACATGGACAGTAGCAGTGAAGAGTGAGAAGTACATCTCTTCAGCAAGGCCAGCAAGAAAGTTGTGTGTGGGAAAGTCATGGGGATGTACCTTGAGAAAATTAGACTGAGAACAGATTGTAAAGGGTGGTGTGCTAAGAATCTGGATGTTATTCTATAGGCCAGGTGTTAACAAACCAAAGCATAATGCACAAGTGTTAAGAAAATGTCGGTTTCAACATATCTGTAGCATTGGTTAGTGTAACTGAAAAACATCCACAATGTATTATAATTTTTACAATTGAATAAAATGTGCATCTATTTTACTATTATTGACATTGGACACATTTCTCAATTTATTTCATAGTTCTAGTTCCTTTTATCAAAGTACCGGTCAATTTTTGATTCCCATTAGCCTATGAGAATGTTAATATTCTTATCAATTTTATGTGCTATTCATTTAATCAAGGAATTAACTATCTGTACATACTTAAAACATTTTCCTAAAGGTTATTTGCCTTTTAATTTGCATATTTTCCTTTTTAGTCTACTTCAACTACCTCAATATCCTTAATTAAACAAGGCAGGAATTAAACAAATCAATAAAAGACTTTTTATTAAATATGATTTATGTTTTTTAATGTAGTCAAATGTATTCATCTGTTTCTTTATGATTTCCTTTATCCATTTGACTTGGCAGACACTAAGAAAAATCCTCCACGTTAGACTTGGAACCCCTTGATACCACTATGTAATGATTTTTCTTCCCACAGAGAACAGACTAAATTTTATTCAGAATTTAATAAACCCCAAGTAAATTACTGAGTGATATTTAATATCCTGATCTAAAGTTGGGATTTAGATTTCATTTTCATATCCAAATATTTTTACACTACTTGCCAAGAAGTAGGTCACGCCAAATCAGAAAGATCCCTATCTCTTTTGAAATGGGATACTAATTCAAAACATCTTCCAACTACTCTCATAAGTTAGAAATTATAGGTCACATATAAAAGAAAAATGAATTAAACAGTGTTCTGAAGGAATTCATTGTTCTCCCACGGTAATCAGAAACTTGAGCAACTGAAATCCTTTTTAATTAAGCCTTGCTATGAAAACATGTGTGTATATTTATATATAGAAAATAAGTCAACCTTTATTTTGTCTTTTGATTAGTGGTAAATAAATAAAATTCTTCCTTAATGATTCATTCTAAACCTTAGTTGTCATTGCACAATTCTACTGATGTAAATGTTAAATATACCTGGGTGACAAGGGCAAAACTCCATATCAAAAAAAGAAAAAAAGAATAGATTGTGGGCTGATTCTCAAATTTCACCTTAGAGATGTTAGTTTTTTAAAGCATATTCCTTATATAAGTTGCTGACTTGTCACAATACCTTTCTCTGTAAGTAAAAATTGAGGAGAAAAAAGTTGCTTGAGAGTTCTAGTCAGCTGAACTCTAGTTTAAAGTTGACTTTTATTATTAGTTTTTTTAAAATCTCTGCAACATAAATTGTATTATATAAAGTAGAATTAGATCAATATTGACATTTGATGTATCTTCAAAGCTCCCTACCAAAAATCATTAAGAAAACTTAACAATAAGAACAGTAAAGAAAGTAACCTAACAGCTGCAATTCACATGCATGAAGTTGACTTCAAGTTCAGCATGTATTGTTTGAGGATTGCGTAAGGAAAACGATCAAAATGTCAACAGATATAAAAAGGCATAAAGTATGAAGCAACAGAGTAGGTTTTGAAGAACGAAAGTTACATAATGTGTCATAAGGAGGGTGGAGGAGCACAGCTGGTAGCTAGGTGAAGAGGTAAGGAGTTACTCAGGAAGGGCCCAAAGAACACAGCAGCCTTGAAACATCTCCAGCACAATTGTATATAGCTGTGGCCAATATTGTGCTGCAACCATCTGCTTTTCTGTCTCTTGGTTTCTCCTCTTCATGCTTTCTCTTCCCCAGCATCCCCTATTTATCTCAAAACTTCTTTGCTTTTTCACAAAGTTAGAGTTGGCTTTAGAGGACAACAGGGGTTGAAGGGAGGAGGCAGGTGTGTACTCCAAGTTTTCTTATCATGTCCCTTTTCTCAAAGAAAGTGTAGCACAAAGAAGCAAACACATGGATCTCAGTGACTTTCCCTTCAGCAAGACCAGGGGATCTATCATATTGAAGATTTGCACTTCTGTGTTTAAAATCCAGTTAGGTTCTTCAAGCAAACAAAAAATAAATGAGGTTGATGCTTTGTAACAATATCTGCAACAGTTTTTTCCATAGTGGGTGGGGCATGTGATTCGAAGTATGCAATACTATTACAAAATTTCAAGGAAAAAGATTGTCCTTGGAGTGGGCCAATGACAAATAAGACAAAGAAGGGGAACCCATACAAGTTTAAAAGTGTCAAGACAAATTTCCATGTAGGAAAAGTAATGACTGGCATTAAACCAGCTGTCTCAAAGATAAAGAGTATGGCTATGTTCCATAAAAAAAAAGATACCACCTTTGTGTTTACATATAGCTTATACCACATAATAATATAACTCTTAGTTCAAATTAGGAGCTCCTTGTATCCAGAAAACAACTTTTATTCAATTTTTTGTTTTCAACTCCTAGTTTATTACCAGGAACATGATAAATACACAGAAAAATATTTACTGAATAAATAAATCTCTAGTCTCTCTTATTACCAAGCATATACTTTCACAAAATGTCTAGCTTAGATTAGAAGTATAGTCTGCTCCTGAATAGAATTTTCAAATCTGTTTCAAGTCAACTGACCTATTCAGTAATCCAACTGTTAAAGTTGTACCTATAATAATATGCTCTAACATTATGACAGCCAGGACAGTAGATATACCTTAAACAGACTGTGTTAACTGGACAATGGTAGCATAAAAAAGTAGCAAGAACGAAGTTCCTTTAAGATACATCACATATTGTAAATATATATAAAATATTACTTGTTAAACTCTGAAAACAAAAGTAGACAGTAGCTAAAAGCAATAGTGCCTTGGTATTAACAAGACTGATCAAAAGTTCATCTTGACATGACTTAGGCTTGCTTGACTAGGACAAAGAGGCTCTAAACTCTGTGTGAACTTTCTTCACTGTCAGCTCCTTCTCAGGTTCAGACCTCACCCCTCTCCCATGCTCCCATGCACTCACATGCCTGACTACAGACATTTCCTACCTCAACTTTCTTGTTATTGCAATGTTTGACTCAGTTCCTTAAATTTCAAGATCACCCCCAGCAGTTTTCCATACTCTCCTCTTTCCATGCCCACCTATCCCCCAGTCTCTGCATATAAAGGCTTTCCCTACCCACTCCTTCCTTGAAATGTTTCTGGAAATAGGGTTTTGAGCCCTATTACAATAGTCTTCTATTGCAATTACCCCTTAATGAAAGTCTTTCTTTACTAATTCCTAGACTTCCTCTCTTTCACTGACCGTGCAAAATTCTATAAGTAATCTAATCCTGGCTTAGGAAGACACTGTGTAACTCTGAGCATAAAAACACTCCACCTCTTGAGACCTCTCAATTTTCCATCTAACAAAATCGTATTTGCATGGGGATTAATGGTCCCTGATGCCCTCTCTTGCACCATGGCTCTGAGTCGAGGATACCAGTTCTTCCTGGAAGAAGAAATGACTAATCACACATCAGTCAGGTTTTACCGCTTTGCTTGTTTCTGGCTATGTAAACCTTGGCATTTTATCCCCTTACACTCTCTACTAAGCTCATTATCCATCTTCTGGGGAGCCTAAGCTTCTAGTTCATGGAACACAGCATCACTGTACACAAACAAAATGTTGGCATGCCACATGGGAGTAAACAGATGAGTGACTCGAGGATGGAGGCAAGCAGTCTGGAAGCTACGGCAGCCCACGGCTCCCTCCAGGTTCTCACATAGAGAACGTTTTTCCCACTTCTGAATCCCATTCACAGGACACACCAGTGTGTTCTGGAACAAACATCAGGAAACTCAGCCCTAAGGAGTTTTGGAATGTTGGATTCTGTTCTAGACATTTGAGTATACCAGAGCAGTTCTGGACAATCACAATTGCCTTGACTGGACTCTCTGGGATTATTTCCCCAAAGTTTAGAACCCCTATGAAATAATCAACTTTCTTCAGATCTTCTATTAAGCTTAAATATCCTTGGAGATGTAAATTCAGTGAGGACCCTATTTCCTCTTTCCCTCAGCTTCTTTCTCAAGCAAAACTGAAAAAAAATAAAATAGAATAACTCTCTATTCAGAATATAACTGGGGTTCTGAGGATAGAGATTCCCATATTTGCAAACAGAGAAATTTGGGTCCTGAGGTTAGACAGTTGATTGATCTGTAAGCTACACTTTTTTAACCTATAAATAAGAGGGGAGCAATAATGCCTACTTCATGGTGTCATTTGATGGATTAAATGACATAATGCATGCAAAGTGTTTAGGAGAGGTGTGTTCCATATGAATAGGAAGACTTCAATAAATTTACTTCCAGCTTCAATAGCTAATTCTTACACTGCCTCCTAGATTTCTGTTGTCTTTCTTAACAATGACCAAACTTGAGCAGACAACATTTGATAGCACAGCCACTTAGAAAAATATTACTCAAATGTAAAGATTCTATGTTGCATCACCCTGACTGAGATTCACATGTCAAGATTTACTCACTGCTTCATATATACCAGGCTCTTTACCAAACACCTTCTTATATTCATTCCATTTACTCCTCACCACAAATCTGTATGGGTTATTTTTATCTCATTTATAGAAAGAGAAACTCAAAGCCAGACATATTAAGAGACATATACAAGATCCCAAAGCTAATAAGGAGAAATGCCATGTCTCAGTGCCTTTTACCAGAGATTGTAAAGCTAGTTAGAGTCAAGAAAGAATTTTCTCCATGTTTCTCTTTGCCAAAGGTAGAAGTGTCTCCTGCCTGAGCAGTGAGGTCTGCCACCTGCGGAAACATTCGAACAGTAATATAATTAAACCTTCCCTTTGAACTCATAGTTTGGTGCAATTATTTTAATTAATAAAATTTATTTTTAGAGCAGCTTTAGGTTCACAGCAAAATTGATTTGGAAAGTACAGAGTTCACATGTATCGCCTGTTCCCACACAAGCACAATCTCTTCCGCTATCAGCATCACACACAAGAATAGTACATTGTTACATCTGATGAACCTACGTTGACACATCGTTATTACCCAGAGCCCATAGTGTATATTAGATTGCACTTTTGGTGTTGTACATTATATGGGTTTGGACAAATGTACAATGACATGTATTCACTACTGTAGTATGATACAGAATAGTTTTACTGCCCTAAAAATAAATCCTCTGTTCTCTATTTATCCCCCTCCCCAACCTACCCACTGGTAACTAATAATCATTTTATTGTCTTCATAGTTTTGCCATACCAGAATGTCATGTATTTGGAATCATACAGTGTGTAGCCTTTTTAGATGGCTTCTTTCATAAATGTTCCATTAAGTTTCTTCCATGTCTTTTTATGGCTTGACAGCTCACTTCTTTATAGCACTGAATAATATTCCTTTGTATAGCTGTACCACAGTTTATAGATGCATTCCTATTGAAAGGCATCTTGATTGCCTCCAAGTTTGGGCAATAATGAACAAACTGCATAAAAACCCATGTGCAGGTTTTTGTGTGGACATGTTTTCAAATCCTTTGAGTATATACCAAAAACTGTGATTGCTGGATCATATGGTATGAATATGGTTCATTTTGTGAGAAACTGTCAACTGTCTTCCAAGGTGGCTGTATCATTTTACATTTCCAACACCAATAAATGATGAGAGTTCCCGTTGCTACATATTCTAGCCTGCAAATGGTGTTTTCAGTGTTCTTGATTCTGACTGTTCTAAGTGTATAATGGTATCTCAGTGTTTTAATTTGCAATTCCCTAATAATATAATGATGAATTTTTTATATGCTTACTTGTGATGTGTCTATCTTCTTTTCTTTTTTTTTGAGACAGACTTTCATTCTTGTTCCCCAGGCTGGAGTGCAATGGCATGATCTCAGCTCACCACAACCTCCGCCTCCCAGGTTCAAACGATTCTCCTGCCTCAACCTCCCTGACAGGCATGTGCCACCGTGCCCGACTAATTTTGTATTTTTAGTGGAGATGGGGTTTCTCCATGTTGATCAGGCTGGTCTCAAACTCCCAACCTCAGGTGATCTGCCCACCTCAGCCTCCCAAATTGCTGGGATTACAGGCGTGAGCCACTGCGCTCAGCCTGTCTATCTTCTTTTCTTAGTTCAAGTCTTTTGCTCATTTTAACAGGTTGCTCATTTTCTTATTGTTGAGTTTTAGGTTCTTTGTTTATTTTGGCTAACAGTCCTGTATATCCTTTGCAAATATTTTCTTGTAGTCTATAATTTGTCTACTCATTTTCTAGAATGAGCTAGAAAAAATTCCCTCTGCTTCTTCCTTCCAAGAGATTGTAGATAATTAGTAAAATATCTTTTTTAAATATTTGGTAGAATTCACCAATGAACCTATCTGGGCCTGGGACCTTCTAGTTTGCAAAGTTTTGATTGATTCAATTTCTTTAATAAACATAGATGTATCCAGACTGCCTATTTCTTCTTGTGTGAGCTTTGACAGATTGTCTTTGAAGAAATTGCTCCATTTATTTCATCTAGGTCATCAAATGTGTGGCCAGAGAGTTGTTCATGGTATTCCTTTGTTATCCTTTTTATGTCCATGGGATCAATATTATGTCCTCTCTTTCATTTCTAATATTAGTAATCCCTCTCTCTTTTTTTCTTAGTTAGCCTGACGGGAAGTTTATTGACTTTAATGATCTTTCCAAAGAATCAGCTTTTGGTTTTGTTAATTTTCTCTATTATTTTCCTGTTTTCAATTTCATTGTTTCCTGCATATATATATATATACACACACACACACATACATACATATACACACACACACACATACATACATATACACACACACACACACATATATATATATATATTTTGACATGGAGTCTTCCTCTGTCAACCCAGGTTGGAGTGCTGGAGTGCAGTGGTGCAATCTTGGCTCACCGCAATCTCTGCCTGCCAGATTCAGCAATTCTTCTGCCTCAGCCTCCTGACTAGCTGGGATTACAGGCACCTGCCACCACGTCTGGCTAATTTTTGTATTTTTAGTAGAGATGGAGTTTCACCATGTTGGCTAGGCTGGTCTCAAACTCCTCTGACCTCAGGTAATCCACCCTCCTTGGCCTCCCAAAGTGCTGGGATTATAGGTGTGAGCCACCATGCCCAGCCTGTTTCCTGCTCTAATTTTTATTATTTTTTTTTCTGCTTACTTTGGACTTAATTTATTCAACTTTTCTAGTTTTCTATAGTGGAAGCTTAGATTAATTTTAGATCTTTCTTTTTTCAAACATATGCATACAATGCTATAAATTTTCCTCTAAGTATTGCTTTCTCTGTATCCCATATTTTAATAACTTGTATTTTTATTTTCATTTAGTTCCAAATATTTTAATTCATCTTGAGATTTCTTCTTTCACCTATGGGCTATTTATAAGAATGTTGCTTAATCTCCAAATATGTGGGAATTTTTCCAGCTATCTTTCTGTTACTATTAATTTCATTATTGTCTGAGACTAGAAATTGTATTAATTCTGTTCTTTAAAAATTTTTAAGATGTGTTTTATGGTGCAGAATGTGGTCTATCTTTGTGAATGTCCCATGTGAAAAATAATGTATATTCTGCTGTTCTTGGATGAAGTACTCTACAGATGTCAATTATATCCAGTGGGTTTGTAGTGCTTTTGAGTTTATGTCCTTACTGATTTTCTGCTGGGTGCATCATTCTTTCTGATAGACTGATGCTAAAGTCTCCAGTTATATTAGCGAATTTATCTATTTCTCCTTGCAGTTCTAGGAGTTTTTGCCTTGCAAATTTTGATCCCCTATTGTTAGGTATATATACATTAATGATTCATATGTCATCTTTGACTACTGAAATCTTTATCATTATGTAATGCTCTCTTTAGCCCTGTTAACTTTTCTTGCAGTGATGTCTACTCTTTCTAAAATTAAAGTAACTACTCCTACCTTCTTAGGATTAGTGTTAGCACGGTATTATTTTCTCCATGAATTTACCCTTAATCTATATGTATCTCTATATTTAAAGTGGATTTATTGTAAACAACATATAATTAGGTCTTGTTTTTTGATCCACTCTGACAATCTCTGTCCTTTAATTGGTGCATTAGACCATTGATGTACAAAGGGACTATTGATATAGTTAAGATTAATAGCTACTGTAAGCTACCATATTTGTTGTGCTATTTGTTGCCCTTGTTTTTTGTTCCTGTTTTTGTATTGCACAGTTTTTCTGCCTTTTGTGGTTTTAATTTACCATTTTATAATTCCATTTTTCTCCCTTGTTAGCACGTTGATTATACTTCTTTTTTCTACTTTTTTAGTGGTTGCCCTAGAGTTTGCAATATCTGTTTACAACTAATCCAAGTCCACTTTCAAATAATACTATACCACTTCACAGATAATGCAAATGCCTAATAATAACAAAATATTCCTAATTCTTCCCTCCCACCCATAGTATCATTGCTATCATTCCTTTCACTCATGCATAAGCATATACAGAATATGTATATTTTTTCAAATACATTGTTTCTATTATTATTTTGAATAATGTTCTGTTAGGCCAATTAAGAATAAGAAAAGTAAGCTTTCATTTTACTTTCACTTGTTCCTTCTCTGACACGTTTTCCTTCTATATGTAGATTTGAGTTTCTGAATTATATTATTTTCCTTTTCTCTGAAGTACTTTTGATTTAACATGTCTTGCAAGGCAGGTTTACTTGCAACAAATTCCCTCGATTTTTCTATGTCTGAGGAAACCTTTATTTCTGCTTCAATTTTAAAGAGTAATTTCATAAGGCATAGCATTACAGATTGGTGGTTTCTTTCACTCAATGCTTTAAATATGTTACTCCACTCTCTTTTTGCTTGCATGGTTTCTGAGGAGAAGTCAAGTGTGCTTCTTATCCTTGCTTCTATATAGGTAGAGGTAGGTGTTTTTTTCCTCTAGATTCTTTCAATATATTTTATTTTTGATTTTCTGTAGTTTGAAAATGATGTGCTTAGATGTAGTTTTTTGGCATTTATACTGCCTGATGTTCTCTGAGCTTCCTTCATCTGTGTTTTGGAGTCTAAAAATAATTTGAGAAGATTCTCAGTCATTACTGCTTGAAATATTTCTTCTGTTCCTTCCTCTCTTTCTTCTTTTTCTAGTATCCCCATCATGCATATGTTATACCTTTTGTAGTTAGCCCACAGTTGTTGGATGTTCTGGTTTTTTTTCTTTTTTCAGTCCTTTTTCTCTGCTCTTCAGTTTTGGAAGTTACTACTGTTATATCCTCAGATTTAGAGATTTTTTTCTGCTATGTTCAGTCTACTAATAAGCCTATCATCAAAGGCATTATTCATTTCTACCATAATGTTTTTGATCTCTAATAATTCTTTTTTATTCTCTCTTAGAATTTCCATCTTTCTGCTGACAATTCCCATCTGTTACTGGATGTTGTCTACTATTTCCATTAAAGCCTTTAGCATATTAATCATAGTTATTTTCAAATTTGTGGTCTGATCATTCCAACGTTCCTGCCATATCTGGGTCTGGTTCTGGTTCTGATGCCTGTTCAGTCTTTTCAAACTGTGTTATTTGCCTTTAAATATGTCTTATTTTTTGTTGCTAGGCAGATATAACGTACCGGGTTAAAGAAACTGCAGTAAATAGGTCTTTAGTAATGTAGTGGTAAGGTACAGGTAGAGGGGAAGTATTCTACAATCCTATGATAAGATCTCAGTCTTTTGGTGAGTATATACTCTGGACTGTGAATGTAGCAAGTGCTTCTCAGCTTTTTCCCCCTTAGGTAGAGCAAGATGGGTGGAGTTGAGTATTTCCCTTCCTATAGGAAGATGAGGCTCTGACATAAGCCCAGTAGGTCAAGCTCTGGTAAAATAGTTTCTCCTGCAGGAAAGCCTTGTCAAGAAGAATACAATGCTTTAGCATATTTCAGAATGGTTCATTTTTCCCTCCTTATGGCAGATTCATGTGTGAATTTTTCTCTGATATTCACTGTGAGGACCTGGTAGAGCTCTTGGTGGTAAAACTCACCAAAATGTGAGGGCCTCCCTTACGACCAGAGTTTCTATGTCCCTTCAGAGTTTTTAATCTCTCAGTGTTATCCACACTGAACCTCCACACTTCATCAATTATAGTTTAGGATTTCCTACCCTGGTACTTGTTCCAGTGGAAGTTTCTACTGGACAACCACCGACTGTCATCACCCTTCTTATTGATCTATGTAACCAAGGAAAATATTTCAAAACAATTGTGTAATAATCCTCATTTTCTCCTTTAAAAACTTTTGTCTTTCTTTGCCTTCCTGAATGTGTACATAGTTTATTATGGCATGAGTATTCCCACTGCGATGCTTTATTCAAAAATAAATACATTTTCTTTTAGAGAGCCTGTTTGTTATTTAGGTTGACAAAAATCAAAAGAATATATTTGAATATATGTGAACATCATATAAATATCATATTAATAAAACTGTTTTTCATGCTAAGGCAGTTTGATTTTCAAAATTTGATTGTAATAACCTTTTATTTTACATTTATCTTAATAATTGTGTCTTATGAACTTAAAGTATAATTTTAAAATTACCTAAAAAATATAATTGTGTCCTATGATAGCTATCATAAAAAGTGGAAGAAGAGATAGTAAAGGAAAAAATTATAGAATTTTTTTTTTTTTTGAGACGGAGTTTCACTCTTGTTGCCCAGGCTGAAGTGCAACGGTGTGATCTTAGCTCACCACAACCTCCGCCTCCCAGGTTCTCGTGCCTCAGCCTCCCAAGTAGCTGGGATTATAGGCATGTGCCACCACAGCCGGCTAATTTTTGTATTTTTAGTAGAGACGGGGTTTCTCCATGTTGTCAGTCTGGTCTCGAACTCCCAACCTCAGATGATCCACCCACCTCAGCCTCCCAAAGTGCTGGGATTACAAGCGTGAGCCACCACACCCAGCCAAAATTACAGAATTTTAGAAACAAAATACCACATACTATTTATACTTCAAATCTTTCATCAGGACACTAGTTCCAAGATTTATCATAGGTTGAGCAGGAAAAGAAAGCTTTTTCAGAAAAAGGAAAATAGAGGAAAAGCACTGTAGACTATTTCCAAGGAGCTTTGCTTTTAACTATAACAGGTATAGAGATTTTCAGAACACTATTCTTACAGTCAAGACGTAAGTCTATTTATCTGGTTGCAATAACCTGTACTGACAGACCATGGTAACTTTACCATTTGTGAGAGAAGGGAGAATGAAGCTACCAATGCACTTATTCTTGGAGTTGGACTTGGGTGCTCAATCCTAATCCAGTGCCTGCAAAGGAGAGGCACTGCTGAGGTTGGATAAGTAAAGGACCCACAAAAAAGTCACCATTAACAAAACAAACCGGTTTTCAATCATTGAATTGTGTCTTGACTTTTTGTGGCTTTACAGATTTCTTTATAAGTAAAATCATAAATATGTTAAAAAATTTATAAACATTAAATTTTTAATTTCAGTTCATTTAAGTGAATAGCTGAGTGACTAAACAAAAAAAAAGTTTTGGTACTCACGAGACTTCTGACACCAAATGTGTGGGTTTTCTACCAAAGACTCCAGTTCTCCACGGAGACCAACTGGTTATCTGACAATTTAATTCAATTCTCATACTAACTGCCTGAAGTTAGCACAGACCTCACACACTAAGGGCTCAGTCCTACAAAACTGCCCACCACCATCAGATGCCAAGCATATGTATTATAATAGATTCCCAGGTTACCCACACTTCTGTCCAACTTGGCTACAAATCAAGAGTTTTCACAAACCCTTCTTTAATAATTTGCTATAATTGCTCAAAGAACTCAGGAAAACACTTTACTTGCAATTACCAGCTTATTGTAAAGGCTATTATAAAGGATACATATAAACAACCAGATGAAGGGGTACATAGGGTGAGGTCTGGAAGAGTCCTGAGCATCAGAGCTTCTGTCCCCATGGAGTTTGAGGTGCACCGTGCTCCCAACATGTGAATGTATTCACCAACCCAGAATCTCTCCAAACCCCATAGTGTAGGAGTTTTATAAATGCCCCATTAAATAGGTATGATGGATCAAATCATTGATCATTAGTGATTAATTTAATCTCCTGCCCTTCTTTCCTCCCTGGAATTGGTGTTAAAAGTTCTAATCCTCTAATCACATGGTTGGTTATCCCCGCAACCAGCCCCCATCCTCCAAGAGTCACCTCACTAGCATAAATTCAGGGGTAGTTGAAAGGTGCTTATTATAAATAGCAAAATATATGCTCCTCTTACATCTATCATTCAGGAAATTCCAAGAGTTTTAGGACCTCTGTGCCAGGAACCAGGGGCAAAGACTGAAAATATATTTTTTCTTATGTAACAGTAACCTTGGAAAATTACTTAATTTCTTACACCTTGATTTCCTTATTTATCTGTATTATCTGACAGGTAGCTGATTTGATTTAATAAGTTACTATAAGTGTAAAACACAGCTCCTAGCACATAGTAGGTGCCATAGAAAGGTTGGCTATTATTATTATAACTGTTAAAGTTTACAACTGCTGTATTAAAAACTGTTGGTTTATATATGTCTTCTTTAGACAGGAGCTTCCAGAGGATAAAGATTAGTTCAACATATTGTTGACAAGATAAATTATGCTTATATAAGAGTCTTTTTGCTTGTAAATTTGTTCGATAGAGGAAGTATAAAACCCAATATGTGTACTAAGTGATGTGCTTGTGGAAAATTAAGCCTAATTTGCAACTAACTACAAAATATTTTAAAGCATCTTAAAGTAGCTGAAGCACCCTCTATATACTGTAGATAGTAATAATTAGAATAACCCAATTACAAAACTAACATTTATGGAGCCTTAATGTATATTATGTACACTACCAGGAGCCTTTTATTAGTATTTCTTTATAGATAAACTACTTCAACTCTTTATATAATTCTATTTTTAAAAACAAGATAGGGATTATCAGATCTATTTTTTAATGATGAAATTGAAATCAATAAATAACAGAATTACTAGGAAGTGGCAGATGAGTGTGTGATTCAAGATATGCTATCATGTGATTCAAACCTCATATTTTTCATCATTCTATATAAATTTTCTCATTGTACAAATTTAAAGAATTACTGTTTAAGGGTCAACATTAATGAGGTTGCATTTTTTTCATCTCTTATTCTCAATTAGCTGTGTCTAACTTGCTTAATTGTGCATAGCTTTTTAAATGCTTGACAAGTAAAACATTTTAACTTTAATATTAAGATTTCAGAAATTAGTTCAATTAACTCACAAGTGAGTTTTTTAAATTATGTTAGGTGCTATAACAAAATATATTTGAGTAAGGGAGGAAAAGGAAAGCAAAACACTTAACTACAAGAAGATTACATGAAGCCTTTCGGAAGCACAGCAAACAGAATAAAAACTGGGAATTTATGTTAACTTTCTAAATTAAGTTTCCAGTTTAAAAAATTAAGAAGGAGGAAAATACCTGGCTTCAATGAGTAATAGGACATTTCCATTGAACAAATTTGTTATTCAGTATCAAAATAGGTACAGGCATATTTGTTTCTCCTGAAGGAGCGTTAAAATACACCTCACTCAATGTGGAGTCTCCCTGAGTATTTGGGCTGCTTGTGCCATGGTGTCTGTGATGGCTGCTCTTAGTCATGTAGAGCTAGAGGTGACCTTCCCTAAAGGTGGTGTGCAGTATTATTTCCTCAGAATTTCTCTCAGACACTTTAATGTTTTCTTCCATCCCTGTATCAACCTATTTAACACCTCAGCAGGACCTGGTGCATATGAACTGACACTACCAGGGTAGTATCACAGCTTTTCTATCCTGAATGCTTTGTTCCTTAGATACCAGATAAATGTTTAGCATTGAAATTCTGAAGGCTTGAGGAGTGAAAGATGTGACATGGTGACTCTCAGAACAGTTGTGAGAATGATAGTTCTCTGCTTTATATCTCCACCTGGAATAATGCTGTTAGTGAGAGAGAGAAAAGAGCACTTAGTCAGGTTTGAGAAAGCTTTTAATGCCACAATTCCAGATGCTTCACAGATTGCAGAAGCCTTTCTCCAAGGATTTTTATGTGTATTCAGGCTGGGGAGTCCTTGTTTGAATAGCAGGTAAAATTAATTTATTTAATTATAAAAACCACCACTAAGCTATAAACATGTAACAACCAAGTACTTTAATTCTTAGGAAAAAAAACACAGTATCTTGCTTTGATATGATGTGCTAAGCTTTTACTTTATTAGAGGGCTGAAATGCAATAAGCTCTGTACACATGTGGCCTACCAACTTTGGAGGGTGAAATATTTTTTCAGGTATTTACAGTTAAAACAAGTGCACATAAATATAGAGCAGCTTAAAGACTCCAAGGCAAATTGCATTTTTTCCACTGAACAAAAGAGTTTATCAGTCTCTGTTTTTTAATTATAATTATCACCAGAGAAAAAATTTTAAATGTAGAAAATATGAATTAAAATAAAGATTACTTTAAACCAATTATCTCACATGTACACACCTATGGTGGGGAAATCACACTGCACATATAACCTTATAACTTTATTTTACTTAAAGTACCTTGATATGTTTTGCCTGTGTCCCCATCCGAATCTCATCTTGAATCTCCACATGTTGTGGTGGGCACCCAGTGGGAGGTAACTGAATCATGGGGACAGGTCTTTCCTATTCTTTTCTCACAATAGTGAATTAGTCTCAGAAGATCTGATGGTTTTATAAGGGTGAGTTTCCCTGTATAAGCTCTCTCTTTGCCTGCTGCCATCCATGTAAGATGTGACTTGCTCCTCTTTGCCTTCCACCATGATTATGAGACTTCCCCAACCACATGGAACTGTGAGTTCTCCATTAAACCTCTTTCCTTTGTAAATTGCCCAGTCTTGGGTATGTCTTTATCAGCAGCAGGAAAACGAACTAATACATACCTAATGAGAATTTACAAATAGTATTAAATATAACTGGGTCTTAATGAAAACATAGTATTCTATCACATGAATATTTACCATTATTTAACCATTTTCTCCATTGTTGGATACTAGAGTTGTTTCCAGTTTTTCTATTTTAAATTTAATACTTACTGTTGCAATTGGCATCCTTCTATATAAATCTTGGTTGGATCGCTCATTGCTTTATTAGAAAAAACTTGAAGTAGAATTACTAAAAAAGGATAAAAACATTAAGAAAAGTCTCGAGAAATATTGTCCAAGTTGCCTTCCAGAAAGGTTCTACAAATATACCTTAATGTGACTACCCATGGCATTATCATACCTTTCTCATTGTTTTGCCACTTAGACTTATGGAGATTAAATCTCAGTGTTATATCCCACTTCTTCTCCTATTACTAAAGAGAAGGAAGAGTTTTGCAAATGATCACAATCATTTACACTTCTTTCTTGTAGGATGGGAGGCAAGTATTTTTTCCCAGCTGGTTCTTCAATTTTTAATTTCGTTCATGAGATTTTTAAGACTTAATATCTACAGTATCAAACTATTAATCTTTTAATTTTCACTGTTTTATATTTAAAAGTATTTTCCCATCTCAAGATTTAGATAAATACATACTTTTCATATAAATACTTTTCTCTACATTATTATGGTCTTAATTTTGCATTTTACTCTTTAATGCGTGTGAATTATTTTGAAGGGGTTGTATATAATTTTGTATTTTCCAAATAGTTAAATACCCATGTCAGTTTTGGTGTTGGCAATATACGCTCAAGTTTAATCCAAGGCTTAACTAGTCTAGACACTTAATCCAATGAGTTAAAAGTACAGGAGAGTCTACCCGAATGTCCTAGAATATTGTGACCAGATGAACAGATAAGCTATTTTAACCCTTCATTAACACAGTTACAATTCTACCATGTCAGCCACAGGGTAGGGGAGCGTTAGGTCCCATTATGATCTAGAGTTCAAGGTTTATGACCTATACTCTCTCAACCCAAAGGCCCATGTTGAATATCTCAGGGATATAACATTGAGACTCCAGAATTTAACACAATTACGATACAACTGTCAGAGGCAGGTGAACCAGAGCAACTCCATCTTGAATAGGAACTGGGTAAAACAAGACTAAAACCTACTGGACTGCTTTTCCAGATGGTTAAGGCATTCTAAGTCACAGGATGAGATAGGAGGTCTCCACAAGATACAGGTCATAAAGACCTTACTGATAAAGCAGGTTGCGGTAAAGAAGCCGGCTAAAACCCACCAAAACCAAGATAGCCATGAGAGTGACCTCTGGTCGTCCTCACTGCTACACTCCCACCAGTGCCATGACAGTTTACAAATGCCATGGCAACATCAGGAAGTTACCCTAAGTGGTCTAAAAAGGGGAGGCATGAATAACCCACTTGTTGTTTTGCAGGTAATCAAAAAATAACCATAAAAATGGACAATCAGCAGGTCATTTTATTCCACATTCTTAATGAACTTGCTTTCATTTCATGGACTTGCCCTGAATTATTTCTTGTGCAAGATCCAAGAACCCTCTCTTGGGGTCTGGATTGGACCCCTTTCCTGTAACACAACTAGAATAAATAATGTGCCAGAGACATGGTAAATATTCAACAAAAATGAACAAATGAGCTCTTGTTGTTTGCAGACTCATTTATTTTTCTTATTATAGATTATAGTGAAGGCACTTTCAAAGGTTATACAGAAAGCCTTTTTTTCTCAGGAGATCTGAAAAAGCCTAGTGAAAATATCCCCAAATGTGTAATTACTGCACCTACCCTTGTGGCACTGATTTACTTATTGGTTCAAATGTCCTACCTAATAGTCCTGACTCCAGAGGGAATCGGGTTCTCAGGTATGGCTACATAGAACCAGAGAGAAGATTCTTTCTTATTCCCCTAAATAAAGGGGTCTCTAATACAGTGGGTCTTTTTGCCTACCTTAAGAGAATTGTGCTAAATTGGTTCATGTCTGGGTTATTTACTTATTTAAAGACAAAAGTTTAAAATGACTAAGCAATCTTTAATTTTGAGCATATGCTAAAATTATAGGTAATAATAAAGTCCAGCTGCAGAAATATAGAAAGCATCAAAAAATTGGAAAAGGAAAACAAAACAGAATACCATAGATTAAATAGGATATAACAGAATTAAAATTGTAAGAATATTTACCAAAATTCCTTGGGACATATTTTTTAAGGACATCACGGGTGTTTTAGGTTAACATCTACCCCCCAGAAAATGTCACTCATATGCTTTGTCTCCAGGCACATGCCCAAAATCTATAGGGAATAGACATTTCAAGTACTCAATTTCCCATTACTGAATGTATGGATCTGATATGGTTTGGCTGTGTCCCTACCCAAAGCTCATCTTGAATTATAGCTCCCATAATTCCCACATGTTGTGGGAGGGACCCGGTGGGAGATCATTGAATCATGACCCCCATATTGTTCTCATGGTAGTGAATAATTCTCACGAGATCTGATGATTTTATAATGGGTTTTCCCTTTCAGTTGGCTCTCATTCTCTCTTGTCTGCCACCACATAAGACGTGCCTTTTGCCTTCCACCATGATTGTGAAGCCTCCCCAGCCAGATAGGACTGTGAGTCCATTAAACTTGTTTTTCTTTATAAATTACCCAGTGTCAGGCATGTCTTTATCAGCAGCATGAAAACGAATTAATACAGAACCTTTCTGCAATATTTATCCATATGTATGTAATTTCAGTTCACAATAAATTTTTCAGGTTTTCAGAATTTGTTTTAATTACTGCCATATAAGTAAAGAAACTAATTTTTTTTTTTTTGCCCTAAAAATAGGCAAAATTTAAAAGCTTCAGTTCTCCACTGAACTTTACTTATCAGGGCAAATATATTAAGAATACATTTTTTTACACTGTACATTTCCGGTTATAAAGAGTTCCTAAATATGAAAGAGAATCAGTAGTAAGCTCTCATTAAAAAATAAAACAGTGAAAAAGAAAACAAGATTTTATACCATAAAATGGGCAATATATATCCAAGGTTACTGATCCTCAGTTATCTCAACTCTAAAATAAAATGATGTCTTATTAGCTCACCTCACACATTATTAGTAACGATAATAAAATGAAAAAAATCTGTGAAGGTACTCTGGAAATCCTAAAACACACAAATTCTGTCCTGGGAAGAGCATGGCTTAATAAAAACAGCCACAACACCATTTCAAAAATTGCTACAAGGAACTCAAACAAAAACAAGAAAAAAAAAACCCATTTTAAAAAAATGAGCAAAGGACATGAACAGACATTTCTCAAAAGAAAACATACAAGTAGCCAACAAACATGAAAACTGTTAATTAAAAGTGGGCAAAGGATATTAACAGACACTTCTGAAAAGAAGACGTTTACACAGCCAACAAACATGATAAAAAGTTCAAAATCATTAATTATTAGAGAAATGCAAATTAAAACCACAATGAAATACCATCTCACACCAGTCAGAATGGCAATTATTAAAAAGTCAAGAAATTGATGCTGATGAGGCTGTAGAGAAATAGGAACGCTTTTACATTGTTGGTGGGAATGTAAATTAGTTCAACCATTGTGGAAGACAGTGCAGCAATTCCTCAAAGACCTAGAGGCAGAAATACCATTTAACCCAGCAATCCCATTACTGGATATATACCCAAAGGAATATAAATCATTCTATTTTAAAGATACATGCATGCATATGCTCACTGCAGCACTACTCACAGTAGCAAAGACATGGAATCAACCCAAATGCCCATTGATGATAGACTGGATAAAGAAAACGTGGTACATATACACCATGGAATACTACACAAAAGGAATGAGATCATGTCCCTTCCAGGGACATGGATTGAGCTAGAAGTCATCATCCTCAGAAACTAACACAGGAACAGAAACCAAATACCACATGTTCTCACTTATAAGTGGGAGCTGAACAATGAGAACACATGGACACAGGATGGGAACAACAGACATTGGGGCCTGTTGGTTGGGCTTGAAAGGAGGGAGAGCATCAGGATAAATAGCTAATGCTTGTGGAGCTTAATACCTAGGTGATGGATTGTTAGGTGCAGCAAACCACCATGGCACACATTCACCTATGTAACAAACCTGCATGTCCTGCACGTGTATCCCTAGAACTTAAAATTAAATTTAATTTAATTTAAAGAAAGAAATTCATCAGAGGGACAAACCATAAGCTCAGAAATCTATATTTTTGGAAGCAGAGAAGAAAGATGTTGCTTTCTGAATTATTTGTTCCCTGATAACTATGTCCTTAATATGGGAGAAACAAAATCTAAAAAAAAAGAAAAAGAAAAAAATCCCAGAGCATAGGGAACTGCTAGCCAATCTGGATGATCCCTCCTCAACAGAAACTCTATTAATAGCTGGTCCAGGAAAAATTTGCTGTTTCAAAAATAAGTAATTAATCAAAAAAGAACAATCCCCAAATCTGCATAAGACATTCTACAGAAAGAGGAGAAATGAAATAAGAAGAAATGGCTGACCAATAAAATTCATTAGAAAATGTGACCTTGGATTCATCATGAATGTTAAGAATCTTATGCTGCAATCAAGTCTGTGACATGTGAGCACAAAGCAGAGTTGCAGGAGTTCAGAAGAGATATGCCAAGACCACAAAAAGAAATAAAACGTAAGCTGGCAAAATTCAGGGAAGTGAAATAGAAATATAAAAATGTATCGAATTAAGGTAAAATCAGGAGAAACATTGGAACATTGCTAAACATAAACTCAGGAATAGGGAATATTTAAAAACAATAAAATGGTAACAAGAATTTGAGAAAAAAATTCTAATTTCCATTAATAGCAGGCTCAGTTCTTCAAATTGACTCTCCCATTGAAAATATCTAAGCATGATATCTAAAATAAAGAATAAAACAAAAAAATAAAATATTGACAATCTTTGGCTGGGCATGGCCGCTTACGCTTGTAATCCCAGCACTTTGGGAGGCCAGGGCAGGCAGATTACTTTAGGTCAAGACTTCAAGACTAGCCTGGCCAACATGGTGAAACCCTACCTCTACTAAAAATACGAAAATTAACCGGGCATGGTAGCATGCACCTGTAGGCCCAGCTATTCGGGAGGCTGAGGCAGGAGAATTGCTTGAACCTGGGAGACAGAGGTTGCAGTGAGCCAAGTTCACACCACTGCACTTCAATCTGGGCAACAGAGCAAGACTCTGTCTCAAAAAATAAAAAAATAAAGGCCGGGCGCGGTGTCTCATGCCTGCAATCCCAGCACTTGGGGAGGCCGCGGCGGGTGGATCACAAAATCAGGAGTTTGATACCAGCCTGGCCAACATAGTGAAACTCAACCTCCACCTCCCAGGTTCAAGCAATTCTCCTGACTCAGCCTCCTGAGTAACTGGGATTACAGGCCCGCACCACCATGCCTGGTTAATTTTGCATTTTTAGTAGAGACGAGGTTTCACCATGTTGGCCAGGCTGCTCTCAAATTCTAATTTCCATTAATAGCAGGCTCAGTTATTCAAATCAACTCTCCCATTGAAAATATCTAAGCGTGATATCTAAAATAAAGATTAAAATAAAAAAATTAAAATATTAACAATCTTTGGCAGGGCACGGTGGCTCACTTTCTACCCGCCTGAGCCTCCCAAAGTGTTGGTAGAATGCTTAAGGTCAGGAGTTTGAGACCAGCCTGGCCAACGTGGTGAAATGCTGTCTCTACTAAAAATACAAAATAGCTGGGTGTGGTGGTGCACGTCTATAATCCCAGCTACTCGGGAACCTGAGGCAGGAAAATCACTTGAACCTGGGAGGCAGAGATTGTAGTGAGCCAAGATTCTGACAATGCACTCCAGCGTGGGTAACAAAGCAAGACTCCATCTCAAAACAACACAGCAAAAAAGAATGTTGAATATGGGCCACCAATCTCTTCTGGTTTGCAGGATTTTAGCCTAATGGAGTTCCCTTTGTAAGTGACCTGCCCTTTCTCTCTAGCTGCCTTTACCATTTTCTTTCATTTCAACCTTGGAAAATCTGAAGATTATGTGTGTTGGGGATGATCTTCTTGTGTCGAATCTTGCAGAGGTTCTCTGTATTTCCTAAATTTGACTGCTGGCCTCTCTAGAAAGGTTGGGGACATTTTCATGGATGATATCCTGAAATATGTTTTCTAGGTTGTTTGCTTTCCCCTCCTTTCTTTCAGGGATGCCAATGATTCATGAATTTGGCCCCTTTATATAATCCCTTATTTCTTGGAGGTTTTGTTCATTCCTTTTCATTCTTTCTGTCTGACTGTCTTATTTTAGAGAGTCAGTCTTCAAGTTCTGAGATTCTTTCTTCAATTTGGTCTATTCTACTGTTAACACTTGTGATTGCATTGTGAAATTCTCATAGTGTTTTTCAGCTCTGTCACATCTGTTAGGTTCTTTTTTACACTGGCTATTTCATCTTTCAGCTACTGTATCATTTTATTGTGATTCTTAGTTTTCTTGGATTGGGTTTTGCCATTTTCCTGAATCTCAATGATCTTCATTCCTACCCATATTCTATTTATGTCACTTCAGTAATTAACGCTACTTTAACAAGATTCTAAGCAGCAAAATGAGGCAGTATTGACCTCAAACATGTTCCCTCCTCTCCCCCATCTCCACCAACATACATACCAGAGTCCCAGACCCAACTAGATGTAAAAAAAGAAAGTTTCATAAACTATTAGGACTAGTTTTTAAAACTAGGTAGCTTTCCTCTTAAGTGTTTAAGTTGACATTTCTAATTGATCTGAGACTTTAACTTAAGTACAACAGAATGTATGTATTAGTAATTACACTGACTCTGTATAATTAATAATCCCTTGTCAGATGGATAGTTTGAAAATAAATAGAATGTATAATGAAGTCTAACAATTCAATGGCAAACACACAGAAAAACACACAAATAATTCAATCTAAAAATGGGCAAAAGATCTGAATAGACATTTCTCAAAAGAAGGCATATGAATGGTAAACAGATATATGAAAAAAATGCTCAACATCACTATTCATTATAGAAATGCAAATCATACCACAACAAGATACCATCTCACACCAGTTAGAATGACTTTTATTTTTTAAAAAAAGAGGTAATAACAGATGCTGGCAAAAATGTGGAGAAAGGGAAACCCTCACACACTTTTGATGGAAAGGTAAATTAGTACTGCCACTATGGAAAGCAGTATGAAGATTCCTCAAAAACCTAAAACTAGAACTACTGTATGATTCAGCAATTCCACTACTGGGTATATGTCTGAGAGGAAATCAATATATTAAAGAGATATCTGCACTTCCATGATTATTGCAACAATATTCACAATAGCTGAAATATGGAAGCAGCCTATGTTTCTATCAATGGATGAATGGACAAAGAAAATGTAATATATATGCACAATGGAATATATTATTTAGCCTTAAAAAAGAATGAAATCATGTCATGTGTAACAACATGGATGGAACTGGAAATCATTATATTAAGTGAAATAAGCCAAGCACAGAAATACAAACAATGCATGTTCTAACTCATAATAAAGTGGATCTCATAATGATAGAGCATACTGGTGGTTACCAGAGGCCAAGAAGGGGCTGGAGTAGGTGACAAGAAAGAGGACTTGATGAATGGGTACATACTATATACACACACACACTATATATATATATACAAACACTATATATATACACACACTATATAAATATATAACTTATGTATAGGTATCGGTATACGTAGTATTAGAAACCTGTTTGATATATCAAAAGGCTTATTAGAGTTCACATTGATTGTACATTTCAAGATACCTAGAAGAGAACAATTTGTATCTTCTTAACATAAAAAAGATGAATAGTTAAGAAAACTGATATCCCAATTACCTTGACTTGATTGTATGAATGTATCAACTTATCAAATGTACTGAAAAATATGTACAACTATTATGTATCAATAAAACATTTTAAAAGAAAACAATACAGAAAATGAATGAAACCAAAAGTTGATTCTTTGAAAAGATCAACAAAATTAACAAATATGTAACTAGATACAGTAAGAAAAAAGAAGATTCAGGGAGATTTCAAGATGGCCAAATAGGAATAGCTCCAATCTATAGCTCCCAGCATGAGTGACGCAGAAGATGGGTGATTTCAGCATTTCCAACTAAGACACCGGATTCATCTCACTGGGGCTTGTCAGTGAGTGCAGGCCACAAGGGTGTGAGCTGAAGCAGGGCGGGGCATCACCTTACCTGGGAAGTGCAAGAGGTCGGGGAATTCCCTTTCCTAGCCAAGGGAAGCCATGACAGATGGTACCTGGAAAATCGGGACACTCCCACCCTAATACTACGCTTTTCCAATGGTCTTAGCAAAAGGCACACCAGGAGATTATATCCTGCCCCTGGCTTGGAAGGTCCCACACACACGGACCTCACTCACTGCTAGCACAGCAGTCTTCGATCAAACTGCAAGGTGGCAGCGAGGCTAAGGGAGGGGCATCCACCATTGCTGAGGCTTGAGTAGGTAAACAAAGCAGCCGGGAAGCTCAAACTGGGTTAAGCACACCACAGCTCAAGGAGTCCTGCCTGACCCTGTAGACTCCACCTCTGGGGGCAGGGCATAGCTGAACAAAAGCAGCAGAAACTTCTGCATACTTAAACGTCCCTGTCTGACAACTTTGAAGAGAGTAGTGCTTCTCCCATCACGGAGTTTGAGATCTGAGAACGGACAGACTGCCATCTCAAGTGGGTCCCTGACCCCAGAGTAGCCTAACTAGGAGACACCTCCCAGTAGGGGCCATCTGACACCTCATACAGCCAGGTGCCCCTCTGAGATGAAGCTTCCAGAGGAAGGATCAGGCAGCAACATTTGCCATTCGCAATATTTGCTGTTCTGAAACCTCCACTGGTGATACCCAGGCAAAGAGGGACTGGAGTGGAACTCCAGCAAATTCCAAGAGACCTGCAGCTGAGGGTCCTGACTGTTAGAAGGAAAACTAACAAACAGAAAGGACATCCACACCAAAACCCCATCTGTACATCACCATTATCAAGACCAAAGGTAGATAAAACCACAAAGATGGGGAGAAACCAGAGCAGAAAACTTGAAAATTCTAAAAATCAGAGTGCCTCTACCCTTCCAAAGGAACGCAGCTCCTCGCCAGCAATGGAACAAAGCTGGACGGAGAATGACTTTGATGAGTTGAGAGAAGAAGGCTTCAGATGATCATAAATAACAAACTTCTCCGAGCTAAAGGAGGATGTTCGAACTCATTGCAAAGAAACTAAAAACCTTGAAAAAATATTAAACGAATGGCTAACTAGAATAAACAGTGTAGAGAAGACCATAAATGACCTGATTAAGCTGAAAACCATGGCACAAGAACTACATGATGCATGCACAAGCTTCAGTAGCTGATTTGATCAAGAGGAAGAAAGGGTATCAGTGATTGAAGATCAAAGGAATGAAATGAAGTGAGAAGAGAATTTTAAAGAAAAAAGAGTAAAAAGAAATGAACAAAGCCTCCAAGAAATACGGAATTCTGTGAAAAGACCAAATCTATGTCTATTGGTGTACCTGAAAGTGACAGGGAGAATGGAGCCAAGTTGGAAAACACTCTTCAGGATATTACCCATCAGAGAAATGCACATCAAAACCACAATGAGATACCATCTCATGCCAGTTAGAATGGCAATCATTAAAAAGTCAGGAAACAACAGGTGCTGGAGAGGATGTCAAGAAATAGGAACACTTTTATACTATTGGTGGGACTGTAAACTAGTTCAACCATTGTGGAAAACAGTGTGGCGATTCTTCAAGGATCTAGAAGTAGAAATACCATTTGACCCAGCGATCCCATTACTGTGTATATACCCAAAGGATTATAAATCATGCTGCTATAAGGACACATGCACATGCACGTTTATTGCAGCACTATCCACAATAGCAATGACTTGGAACCAAGCCAAATGTCCATCAATGATAGACTGGATTAAGAAAATGTGGCACACATATACCATGGAATACTATGCAGCCATAAAAAAGGATGAGTTCATGTCCTTTGCAGGGACATGAATGAAGCTGGAAATCATCATTCTGAGCAAACTATTGCAAGGACAGAAAACCAAACACTGCATGTTCTCACTCATAGGTGGGAAGTGAACAGTGAGAACACTTGGACACAGGGTAGGGAACATCACACACAGGGGCCTGTCACAGGGTGGGGAATGAGGGACGGATAGCATTAGGAGATCTATCTAATGTAAATGACGAGTTGATGGGTGCAGCACACCAACATGGCACATGTGTACATATGTAACAAACCTGCATGCTGTGCACATTTACCCTAGAACTTAAAGTATAATAAAATAAATAAATAATTTTTTAAAAAAAATAAGATTCAAATTACTAAAATCAGAAATGAAGTAGAGACATTATTACTGATTCCACAGAAATAAATAGGAGTATAAGAAAGTATTACAAAAAACTCTATGCCAATAAATCGGATAACCTAATTGAAATGGACAAATTCCTAGACACATAAAACCTACCAAGGCTAAATCATGAAGAGTTAGAAAATCTGAGTAGTTCTATAACTAATAAGGAGATTGAATCAGCAATCAAAAATCTAACAAAGAATAGCACTGGGCCTGATGGCTCTACTGATGAATTCTACTAAACATTTAAAAAAGAGCTAATCCAATCCCTCTAAAATCTTTCAAAAAAATTGAAAAGGACAGAACACTTCCCAACATTATCATTCTATGATGTCAGCATTACCCTGACACCAAGTCAAACTCATTACAAAAAAAGAAAAACTACGGGCCAATATTCCTTAAGAAAATAGGTGCCAAAATCCTAAACACAATACTAGCAAACTGAATTAAGCATCATATTAAAAGAATTATACAACGTGACCAAGTGTGATTTATTCCTGAAATTCAAGGAGGATTCGATATATGAAAATTGATTAATATAATGTACTACATTAAGAGTATGAAGGAAAAAATCAATGATCATCTCAATTGATGCCAAAATAATTTTGACAAAATTCAATAATCATTCATGATAAGAATTCTCAACAAATTAAGTATCAATTGAATGAATTTCAACACAATAAAGGCCATATAGCACAACTTCACAGATAAAATTGTACTCAATGGTGAATAGTTGAAAGCCTTTCCCCTAAGATCATAAACAAGTTAAGGATACCCACTCTCATCACTTCTATTCAATATAGTATTTGAAGTTCTGGCCAGAATAATTAGGCAAGAAAAAGAAATAAAAGGAATTTGAACTTAAAAGAAAGAAGTAAAATTATCCTTTTCACAGAGGATATAATCTTAGATATAGAAAATCCTAAAGACACACACACACAAAAATGGCTAGAACTAATAAATGAATTCAGCAAAGTAACAGGATACAAAGTCAATGCTCAAACATCTGTTGCATTTTTATACGCTAATAATGAATAATTTGAAAAGGAAATTATTAAAATAATTTCATCTATCCTATCAGCAAAAAGAATAAATTATTTAGGAATTAATTTAACCAAGAAGGTAACAGACTTGCACGATGAAAACCGCAAAACATTGTTGAAAGAAATGTATATACCCAAAGGATTATAAATCATGCTGCTATAAGGACACATGCACATGCACGTTTATTGCAGCACTATCCACAATAGCAATGACTTGGAACCAAGCCAAATGTCCATCAATGATAGACTGGATTAAGAAAATGTGGCACACATATACCATGGAATACTATGCAGCCATAAAAAAGGATGAGTTCATGTCCTTTGCAGGGACATGAATGAAGCTGGAAATCATCATTCTGAGCAAACTATTGCAAGGACAGAAAACCAAACACTGCATGTTCTCACTCATAGGTGGGAAGTGAACAGTGAGAACACTTGGACACAGGGTAGGGAACATCACACACAGGGGCCTGTCACAGGGTGGGGAATGAGGGACGGATAGCATTAGGAGATCTATCTAATGTAAATGACGAGTTGATGGGTGCAGCACACCAACATGGCACATGTGTACATATGTAACAAACCTGCATGCTGTGCACATTTACCCTAGAACTTAAAGTATAATAAAATAAATAAATAATTTTTTAAAAAAAATAAGATTCAAATTACTAAAATCAGAAATGAAGTAGAGACATTATTACTGATTCCACAGAAATAAATAGGAGTATAAGAAAGTATTACAAAAAACTCTATGCCAATAAATCGGATAACCTAATTGAAATGGACAAATTCCTAGACACATAAAACCTACCAAGGCTAAATCATGAAGAGTTAGAAAATCTGAGTAGTTCTATAACTAATAAGGAGATTGAATCAGCAATCAAAATCTAACAAAGAATAGCACTGGGCCTGATGGCTCTACTGATGAATTCTACTAAACATTTAAAAAAGAGCTAATCCAATCCCTCTAAAATCTTTCAAAAAAATTGAAAAGGACAGAACACTTCCCAACATTATCATTCTATGATGTCAGCATTACCCTGACACCAAGTCAAACTCATTACAAAAAAAGAAAACTACGGGCCAATATTCCTTAAGAAAATAGGTGCCAAAATCCTAAACACAATACTAGCAAACTGAATTAAGCATCATATTAAAAGAATTATACAACGTGACCAAGTGTGATTTATTCCTGAAATTCAAGGAGGATTCGATATATGAAAATTGATTAATATAATGTACTACATTAAGAGTATGAAGGAAAAAATCAATGATCATCTCAATTGATGCCAAAATAATTTTGACAAAATTCAATAATCATTCATGATAAGAATTCTCAACAAATTAAGTATCAATTGAATGAATTTCAACACAATAAAGGCCATATAGCACAACTTCACAGATAAAATTGTACTCAATGGTGAATAGTTGAAAGCCTTTCCCCTAAGATCATAAACAAGTTAAGGATACCCACTCTCATCACTTCTATTCAATATAGTATTTGAAGTTCTGGCCAGAATAATTAGGCAAGAAAAGAAATAAAAGGAATTTGAACTTAAAAGAAAGAAGTAAAATTATCCTTTTCACAGAGGATATAATCTTAGATATAGAAAATCCTAAAGACACACACACACAAAATGGCTAGAACTAATAAATGAATTCAGCAAAGTAACAGGATACAAAGTCAATGCTCAAACATCTGTTGCATTTTATACGCTAATAATGAATAATTTGAAAAGGAAATTATTAAAATAATTTCATCTATCCTATCAGCAAAAGAATAAATTATTTAGGAATTAATTTAACCAAGAAGGTAACAGACTTGCACGATGAAAACCGCAAAACATTGTTGAAAGAAATTAAAGAAAACATAAGTAAATGGAACTGTACCCCTTGCACATTAATTGGAAGACTTAATATTGTTAAGATGTCAAATGCTACCCAAAGAGATCCACAGATTCGATGCAATCTCTGTCAAAAGCCCAATGATATTTTTTACAGAAATTTTAAAAATCTAAAATATGTATGGAATCTCATGGAACCCCAAGTAGCTAAATCAATCTTGAAAAAGAAGAACAAAGCTGGAGGGATCACACTTCCTGATTTCAAAACATACTGCAAAGCTACAGTAATCAAAACAGTGTTTTACAGGTATAAGGACAAACATATAGACAAAGGGTATAGAATAGAGAATCTCAAAATAAGCCCTTGCATATACCATTGACCCTTGAGCAACACAGGGGCTATGGGTGCTGACTCCCAAACAGTTGAAAATCCACATATAACTTTTTAATCCCCCAAAACTTAACTGCTAATAGCCTTGCCAATAACACAAATAGTGTATTAACATATATTTTGTATATTACATGAATTGTACATTGTATTCTTACAATAAAGTAAGCTAGATTTTTAAAAATGTTATTATGAAAATCTAATGGAAGAGAAAATACATTTACTATTCATTAAGCAGAGGTAAAAGGGATAGATTATGAGAGATTACTTAATGGATGCAATGTATATTATTCAAGTGTTGAATACCCTAAAAGCCTCAACTTCACCACTGTGAAATCAATCTATGCATGTAACAAAATTACATTTGTAGCCCGTCAATTTATACAAACAAGACAAATAAAAATAAATAATTAAAATTGAGCTGGATTCCTTTTCTGTTCCTGAAAAAGTGATTAGCTAATCATGTATTTTAAACTCTTAAGAATAAAACTAGGGACAAAGAAATCATGTTAAAGTGGCAGTAAAATGTCAATACGCTTTAAAAATTTGTTTCCACTTTTGTTTTTAAAAAAGAGATTTTTTTTTAACTTTTAGGTTTAGAGGTACATGTGCAGGTTCGTTTTATAGGTAAACTGCATTTCACCGGTATTTGGTGTACAGACTATTTTGTTACCTGTGTAATAAGCATAGTGCCCAATAGGTAGTTTTTTGATCCTCACCTTCCCTGAACCATCCGTCCTTAAGTAGGCCCTAGTATCTGTTGTTCCTTTCTTTGTGTCCATGTGTACTTATTGTTCAGCTCCCACTTATAAGTAAGAACATGCAGTATTTGGTATTCTGTTCCTGTGTTAGTTTGCTTAGGATACTGGCCTCCAGCTCCCTCCACGTTGCTGCAAAGGACATGATCAGACCAGGTATGGTAGCTCACGCCTGTAATCCCAGTGCTTTGGGAGGCAGATGGGGGCAGATCACCTGAGGTCAAGGGTTTGAGACCAGTCTGACCAATGTGGCAAAACCCCGTCTCTACTAAAAATACAAAAATTAGCCAGGCGTGGTGGTGTGCACCTGTAATACCAGCCACATGGGAGGCTGAGACAGGAGAACCGCTTGAACCCAGGAGGTGGAGGTTGCAGTGAGCCGAGATCTCACCACTGCACTCCAGCCTGGGAGACAGAGGAAGACTCACTCAGTCTCAAGGGAAAAAAAAAAAAAAAAAGACATGATCTGATTATTTGAAAAGAAATATTTTGAAAGGAAATTTTGTGAGTAAATAAATTTGCTGTAATAGAAATTATTTTCATATTTATAAAAGTTTATTCCTGATAGTGTTATTTTTCATTTATTTGTCCTACATTAATAATTATATAATCACGTTTTAAAATATTTTATATATTTGTATATGGTTAATTGCTTTCTTTATTTTCATCAAAATATCATTTTGAAATGACATATATTTTGAAATAATATTTTCAAGTTCCAGGAAAGCTTCTGTTGGGGTTTTATTGTGATTGAATGAAACACGAGGTAAGTTTTAGGACAACTGATACGGTTACAATCATGATGGTCTGAGTATCATTTCTAAACAATAGCAGGTATACTTTTAATGTTTTATTGGGTAACACTGCTGTAGGATTTTCAAAGGTACCCTTTATTAAGTTACAATTGCTCCATCTGTTCCTAGTTTGTTAACTACTTTTTTACCATGAAAAAATTACTTTTAGTTCTTCATTGAAATGACCATATTCTTTATTTTAATTAATAAATTAATTTAGGATTTCTTTTATTCTTTCCCTTTTTTATTTCCTTGAAAGTTTACTGATTTTCAGTCTTTAATGCTGTTGTTATTCTTGTTATGTAATGCATTTATTTAAAGTTCTAAATTTTCCCTTATAAATTTTTTTGGCCAACTTCCACAAATTTTGGAGTGGGTTAACAGATTTTTTAATTGTGTTGTTATGACTTAATATTTGTATATATTTATGGAGTACATATGCTATTTTGTTACATGCATAGAATGAGTAATGATCAAGTCAAAATATTAGGGGTATCTACCACCTGAAGTATTTTCTTATTTCTATGTGTTGAGAAAGTTTAAGTCATCTCTTCTAGCTATTTTGAAAGATACACTACAGGCTGAGCACAGTGGCTCACACCTGTAATCCCAGTACTTTGGGAGGCCAAGGTGGGTGGATCACTTGAGGCCAGAAAGTCTAGACCAGCCTGGCCAACATGGCAAAACCCTATCTCTACTAAAAATACAAAAATTAGCTGGATGTGGTGGCACGCACCTGTAATCCCAGCTACTCAGGAGGCTGAGGAAGGAGAATCGCTTGAACCCAGGAGGTGGAGGTTGCAGTGAGCCAGTATCTCGCCACTGCACTCCAGCCTGGGAGACAGAGCAAAACTCTGTCTCAAAGAATAAGAAAGAAAAAGAAACATACACTACATTATTGTTAACTCTAGGCACCCTATTCTGCTATCGAACATTAGAACTTATTTCTCCTAACTGTATGTTTGTGCTTATTAACCAATCTCTCTTCATCCATCCTCCCCAACCCACACACACTTCCCAGCCTATTATCTATCATTCTACTTTCTACCTCCACCTCCATGGGATCAACTGTTATAGCTCCCACATATGAGTGAGAACATGTGATATTTCTCAATCTGTGCATAGCTTACTTCACTTAACATAATAACCTCCAGATCCATCCGTGTTTCTGCAAATGACAAGATCTCATTTTTTTATGGCCAACTAATACTCCATTGTGTTTACCACATTTTCTTTACACATTCATCTGTTGATGGACATTTAGGTTGACTCAATATCTTTGCTATTATGAATAGTGCTGCAATGAACATGAGAATGAAGGTATCCCTTTGATACAATGATTTATTTTCCTGTGGATAAGTACCCAGTAGTGGAATTGCTGGATCATATGGTAGTGTTATTTTTAGTTTTATGAGAATTCTCCATACTGTTTTCCGCAGTGGCCCTATTAATTTACATTCCTACCAACAGTGTATAAGAGTTCCCTTTTCTCCATATTCTTGCCAGAATCTGTTACATTTTCTCTTTTTTAATAAAAGCAATTCTAACTGGATAAGATGATATCTCATTCTGATTTTGATTTGCATTTCCCTGATGATTAATGACAAGTGTTTTTTTCATGTACCTGTTGATCATTTGTATGTCTTCTTTCTAAAAATGTCTACTTGCGTTCTTTGCCCACTTTTTAATGGAATTATTATTTTTTTTTTTTTTACTGTTGAGTTCCTTGCATATTTTAGATATTCATCCCTTGTTGGATAAATAGTTTTCTTCCATTCAGCAGGTATCCTAACTCTTAAGGGCTTTCTTTGCTGTACAGTTTTTTAACTTTAATATAATCCCATTTCTCTATTTCTGTTTTTGTTATCTATGCTTTTGCTGTCTTAGCCATAAAATCTTTGCCTAGATGAATGTTCTGAAATGTTTTCTCTGTTTTCTTCTATTAGCCTTATAATTTGGAGTCTTACATTTAAGTTTATAATCCATCTTCAGCTGCTTTTGTATATGATGAGAGATAGTAGTCCAATTTCATACTTCTGCATGGATATCTAATTTTCCCAGCACCATTTATTAAAGAGGATATCTTCTCTACAATGTATGCTCCTGGCACCTTTGTCAAAAATCACTTGGTTTTAAGTATGCAGGTTTATTTCTGGGCTCTCTATTCTTCTCTATCCCTATCAATGTGTCTTTTTAAATACAAATGTCATGCTGTTTTGGTTACCACAGCCGAGTAATATGGTTTGAAGTCAGGTAGTGTGATGCCTTCAGCTTTATTCTTTTTGCTCAGGATTACTTAAGTTATTCAAGCCCTTTGTTGATCCTATACACCAATTTTATGATTCTTTTTTCTATTTATGTGAAAACTGACGTTGCCATTTTGATAGAGATTGCATCAAATCTGTAAATTGCTTTGGGCAGTATGGTCATTTTGCCAAGGTTGATTCTTCTGGTACATGAGCTTGAGATGGCTTTCTAATTGACTGTGTCCTCTTCGATTTCCCTCATCAGTCTTTTGTAGCTTTTCTTGCAGAGAAAGAAAGGGCTGTCTTTCACCTCCTTGGCTAAATTTATTTCCAAGTATTTTATTTTTGTAGCATTGTAAATGGGATTGCCTTCTTGGTTTCTTTATCAGCTTGTTCATTATTAGTGTATAGAAATGCTACATTTGTGTATGATGAAATTCTATGCTGCAACTTTCCTGAATTTATTTTTCAGAATCCTAAAGTGTCTTTAGATGTAAGATTATGCCATTTGCAAACAGGGACAATTTGACTTTCTCTTTCCCAATTTCAGTATCTTTTCATTTCTTTATATTGCCGATTACTCTAGCTACAATTTCCAGTAGTATGTCAAATACGAGTGCTGAAAGTGGGCATGCTCATCTTGTTCTACTTCTTAGAGGAAAGGATTTCAGTTTTTTCCCATTCAGTATGATGTTAACTGTGAGTTTTTCATAGATGGCCTTTATTATATTGAAGTATGTTCTTTCTATGCCTAGTTTGTTGAGATTTTGTATCATGAAAAGACTTTTATCTAATGCATTTTCTGCATCTTCTGAAATGATCATATGGATTTTGTCCTTCATTCTGTTGATATGATGTATCACATGTGTTCATTTGCATATGTTGAACCATTCCTGCATCCCTGGAATAAATCCCACTTGATCATTTAGTATCCGTTTGATGTGCTGTTGGATTCAGTTTGCTAGTATTTCATTGAGGATTTTTGCATCTGTTCATCAGGGATATTGGCCTGTAGTTTTCTTTATTTTTTGCATCCCTGTCTAGTTTTGGTATCAATGTAATGCTGGCCTTGGAGAATGAGTTAGGGATAATTCCCTCATGTTCAATTTTTTTTTAATAGCTTGAAGAGAATTGGCTTTGGTTCTTCTTTGAAAAATTGGTGGGAGTCAGCATGAAGCCATCCAGTCCTGGAGTTTTCTTTGTTGGAAGACTTTTTATTATTGATTCAATCTATCTACTAATTATTGGTCTGTTTAGGTTTTCTATTTCTTCCTGGTTTAATCTTGGCAGGTTGTATGTATCAAGGAATTCACCCATTTCCTTTAGGGTTTCCAGTTCATTACCATACAGTTGTTCATAATTGTCTCTGACACTCTTTTGTATTTCTGTGGCATCAGTTTTAATGCCTTCTTCTTCATTTCTGATTTTGTTTACTTGTATCTTCTTTTTTTCTTGGTTAGTCTAGCTAGAGAATTTTGTTTGCATGTTATCAACTTTGTTCATCCTTTTTTTAAAAAAAATTTGTTGATCCTTTGTATTTTTTTAAGTTTCTATTTCATTTAGCTCCGCTCTGATCTTCATGATTTCTTTTCTTCTGCTAATTTTGGGTTGGGATTCTTCGTGCTTTTCTAGTTCCTTGACGTGCATCATTAAATTGTTTATTTGAAATCTTTCCTACTTTTTTGACATAGGCATTAATTACTATAAATTTCCCAGTTAGCATTGCTTTTGCTGTATCGCAGACGTGTTGGTATGTTGTATTTTGATTCTTACTTATCTAAAAAATTTTTTTATTTCCTCTTTAATTTCTTTCTTGCTTAATAATTTGGGAGCATGTGCTTTAATTTCCATGTATTTGTGCGGTTTCTAAAGTTCCTCTTGTAATTGATGTCTACTTTTGTTTCAATGGAGTCTGAGAAGACACTTTGCATTATGTAATTTTTAAAAATTTTGTTAAGCCATTTTTTTGTGTCCTAAAATATAGTCTATTCTGGAGAATGTTCCCTATGCTGATGAGAAAAATGTGTATTCTCTGGCTCTTGGATGAAATTTTCTGTAAATGTCTGTTAGATATATTGGGTATAAAGTGCAGTTTAAATTAAACATTTTTTGTTTGTTTATTATTTTCTGTCTAGATGATCTATGTAATGCTGAGAATGGGGCGCTTAAATTTTCCCGACTATTATTGTGTTGGAATCTCTCTCTCCCTTTAGATTTAATAATATTTGCTTTATACATCTGGGTGCCTTGGTGTAGAGAGCATATATGTTTAGAATTGTTATATCCTCTTGCTGAATTGATCTTTTTTTTGTTTGTTTGTTCGTTTGAGACAGAGTCTCACTCTGTCGCCCAGGCTGGAGTGCAGTGGTGTGATCTTGGTTCACTGCAACCTCCACCTCCCTGGTTCAAGTGATTCTCCTGTCTCAGCCTCCTGAGTAGCTGGGATTACAGGCACATGCAGTCAACCCCAGCTAATTTTTTGTATTTTAGTAGAGACGGGGTTTCACCATGTTGCCCAGGCTGGTCTCAAACTCCTGAGCTCAGGCGATTTGCCCACCTCGGCCTCCCAAAGTGCTAGGATTACAAGCGTAAGCCACCGTGCCCAATCCCTTTATCATTACATAATGACCTTTCTTGTCTCTTTTTTAACTTACAGTCTATTGTGTCTAACATTCATATAGCTATTCCTGCTGGCTTTTGGTTTCGATTTGCATAAAATATCTTTTTTCTTCCCTTTACTTTCAGTCCATATGTGTCTTTAGGAGTGTGATGAGTTTCTTCTAGGCAGAATATTGTTGAGTCATTTTTTAATCCATTAATTCAAGCTATATCTTTCAGGTGGAAAATTTAATCCATTTACATTCAAGGTTATGATTGATATGTTAGGGCTTATTCCTGCCATTTTATTAATCGATTTCCGGTTATTTTTGTATATTCCTTGTTCCTTTGCATCTCTATCATTGTTTATGATTGTAGTTTGGAGGTTTTCTGTAATGGTAACATTTGAGTCCTTTCTCTTTCTCATTTGTGTGAGATCTACCAGTAGACTTTCTATATTTGTGTTTTCATGCTGGTAAATATTGTCCTTTTGTTTCCATATGGAGGACTACCATGAGCATTTTTGTAGGTCCAGTCGACTGGTGATGAATTCCTCAGCTTTTGCTTATCTTAGAAAGCCTTTATTTTTCCTTCGTTTATGAAGGATAACTTTATTGATTACAGTGTGCTTGGCTGGCTTTTTTTTTTTTTTCTTTTAGCGCTTTGAATTTATCATCCCAGTCTCTGCTGGCTTGTAAAGTTTTTGGTGAGAAATCACTGTTAGTCTGTTGAGGGTTCCTTTATAAATGACTAATTTTTCTCTTGCTGTTTTCAGAATTCTTTGTATTTGACTTTTAACAGTTTGACTACAATGGGCCATAAAGGAGACTTTTTCTTTGCTTTTTTGCAAAAGAAGACATGCAAGCAGCCAATAAACATATTTTTTAAATGCTCAACATCACTAATAATCAGAGAAAGGCAAATCAAAACTATGATGAGATATCACCTCGCAGCAGAGTGGCTTTTATTACAAAGTCAGAAAATATGAGATGTTGGTGAGGTTGCAGAGAAAAAGGAATGCTTACACACCATCAGTGGGAATGCAAATTGCAGCCACGGTGGAAAGCAGTTTGTTGATTTCACAAAGAACTAAAAATAGAATTACCATTCAACCCAGGAATCTCATGACCAGGTATCTAGCCAAAGAAAAATAAATTATTTTACCAAAAAGACACCTGCATTCCTATGTTTATTGCAGCACAGTAGCAAAGACATGGAATGAACCCTGATGCCCATCAATGATAGCCTGGATAAAGAAAATGTGGCACATATACACCAACATGCAGCCATAAAAAAGAACAAAATCATATCCTTTGCAGCAATATGGATGAAGCTGAAGGCCATTATCCTAAGTGAATTAACACTGAAACAGAAAACCAAATACTATGTTTTCACTTCTAAGTGGCAGCTAAACATTGGATACACATGAACACAAAGATGGGAACAATAGACACTGGGGGCTCCAAAAGGGAGAAGACAAAAGTTGAATAACCACCTATCAAGTACTGTATTTACTATTTGGGTTACAGGATCATTAGACGCCACAAACTCAGCATCATGCAAAATACTTATGTAACAAACCCGCACATGTACCCCCTGAATCTAAAATAAAAAATAAGATGAATTTTTTTTTTTAAGAAAACCTTTTTTCATTGTATCTGTTTGGGAATCTTTGGGCCTCCCTGTGCCTGGGTGTCTAAATCTCTTGCTAGACTTGGGAAGTTTTCATATAGTTTTTTGTTGAACCGTTTTTCTAACTCTATTGTTTTCTCTTTGCCTTCTGAGACTCCAAAATTTTGAATATTTGGTCACTTTATGGGGTCCTATATGTCATGTGGGCTTTGCTCATTTTTTAAAACATCTTTTTTATTTTTGTCTGCATGAGTTATTTCAAAAGGAAATAGACCACTTCAAATGGACTACTGCACCATTTTCTCCGTTTTAAAATATTACTATGCCTTAGGAAGCAATCTAGCCAGGAGGGTTATTTGACCTCATACAGGTATCGCTTTCCCACCTGTAATGCCATTCATCCAGAGCTCCCCTTGACCCAGCAAGACTCTATTCAGTCATCAATCACTTCCTTTAGAAAACGTACCCACTACCCATATCACTCTAGAGTTGGTTTAGATGTCTTTGTGTTATTCTTAGCATTCGTCACACTGTATGGCAATTCTGTTTCCTCTATTGAACTGTGAATGTTTCCAGGAACAAGAATAAGTTTCATCTTTTTCTTCCTCGTACAGGGAAGTGACTGACATACAGTCAGGCATCCCACAAATGTTCAAAGAATCAACAGGAGGTGCAATGGCCAGTGGAACAATTTATAGGTATGTAAGACTATGTAAAGGAACGTAAAGCCAAACCGGTGTGAAAACCGCATTCAGAAGTCAGTCGGCTACTAGGTACACAAGACAAATCCATTCATTCTCCAACTCCTACACGCCCGGGAAGCAGTTTCACTTTACAGCATGTTGAAGAGTCGCACTCGCAGATGCCGTAAAAGGGAAAAAAGTCCACGGTTGGGACTAGGATTCCAGTTTCGCGGCACCGGCAGGGCGGGAAAGTTCCCGGCTGTCAGTTGGAGGGTGGGTCCTCGCTCCGCCCCCTCGGGCCGCACTTCCGCGCATCCGGGAGGCGTGTCCTAAGCTCAGGGACCCCTCGCTGGGTGCCGGTTAAGACCCCCGCTCCCCGTCGCCGGTGCTATGGAGGCGGCGGCGGCGGAGGCGGAAGTGGAAAACGAAGACGGCGACAGCAGCTGCGGGGATGTATGCTTCATGGACAAAGGCTTGCAGAGGTAAAGGGCGCTCCGCAGCTGGGAGCGACCCGCGCATTCCCCAGGGCCGGGGCCGTGGGTGGCTGGCGGCGACAGCGGAGCAGAGGCGCGGCACTGCTTTACTAAGACCATAAGTGAACGCAGTCTGGCTTTCGACCTCCCCACTTCTCCAAAACTGCTCTGCCGAAGTGCCAGGTTGAATGAGCCATGGATGTCTTCCCGCCTGTGTCTCCTGCCCAGCATTTCACACGACTCTGCTTAGCCTTGAAACTGCCCCAGGACCTTGTCCTCCACCAGCTTGTGACCACTGTTTCCTTCTGCTGGTTTTGCTTACTTACTCCTTTGCTTGCCGTTTAATTGTTGGTTTTCTCGTGTTCTCTCGTCTTTCCTCTTCTTCGCTCTGAAAAAAAAAAAAACCTGCAGGATAGTATATCTGGCAGCTATGAGCGGGCAGTCGCAGCTGCCTGTTAGTTTTGCCTCAGTTCTCCTTGCCTCCATTCGAAATCATTTGTCCGTTACAGAACACTGCAATACATATATTCATACACTTTTTGAAAGTACTAAACTTACTATATTTAGCTCACCGTTTCCCTCTCTCGAATCCCCGACTTGTGCAAGGCGTATGAGGCACTTGGTTCTGCAATTCTGTAAAGCAGGTCTCCTCCTGCATTTGAGGCTCTTTAGTCTCGACTCTTAACATTTCTCCACTTACACTTTATTTAGCTGTACTGAGCTACAGGCAGTTCCATAGCAGACTTCTCTGTGCCTTTGCATATGTTGTTCCTTTGTAGCGTGTCCTCTACGCGAACTTTGCTACTGATAATTAAGCATCTTGTTCTGGATTCTGATTTAAACTTTGCCAGATGATCCCAAGAAGATGGTGTTCAAGGGACATTTTACATTTCTATTTAATACTAGCTGCCATTTACTGAATGCCATCTGTGTGTGCATGTTATATACATTATCACTAATCCTCACAGTAATTCTACAAGGTAGTAATTTTTCTCATTTACAAGTGATGAATGAGACTCAGAGTCTATTGACAATTTGTTCATCTTTAAACACTTCGTAAAGCATTAAGTTCGGATTCAAACCCATTTTCCGTCTAATTTCACTGTGCTTTTTCTACGATCTCACATTATCTGCACATTATTAATGTCGAGAAACAAATGTGTCAGAAAAAAATGACTGTCATTAAGAGCATGTGTTGATAGCATAAGGTCTGGCACTAAGAAAGAATTCAAGTAAATGACAGGGCGGGATAATTGCGAAATGCTCCAGATAGTCACATTTAAAGTTTACTAGTCTGAAATTTGCAAATGCTTCCCTGCTGTCAGAGTTAGGTTTCCTACAGCTGTAAGATAGCTGCTACTGAACCTACAGCAGATGCCCATGACATTGTATTCCTGGCTGTATCTCCCATCCAGCAACTCCAAACCGTGTGCACTGTAGTTTGTGTTCCTGAAACTACTATCTTCAGGAGGAGATTCAGTTATAAATAGTAACTGGAGTGAAGAGATGAGTTCCGTTTAGGGGAGATCCATTAACTTTCAACAATGGAAGATAGGGACTTTTTCAATAGAAATTGCAATAACCTGGTTTCTTTTTGAAAATGCAATAGACTGTGGATTAAATAGCTATTGCACACGAAGAAGAAAATAAAGTTACAATCTCCAGCATGAGATCTGGATTTACATACAATCTGTTAACATAACTGTAAGAATTTGGTCAAGCTATTTAATTTCTATAAACTTGGGTATCCTTAAGATACCCACTGCTTAGAGTTATTCTGAGAATTAATTGAGGTCAGAAAACTGAGGCTTAGGTTGTCATTTGCTCAAATCACACAGCAAAACTGTGGTAGAATGCAGATTCGAACTGGGATATTAAGATTCCAAAGCCTTTACAGTTATTGACTATTATTCAGCACTGCCTTCAATATATGCTGATGACTGCACATAGGAGTTAGAAATGCCCACTGTCACTTGTCTCCATTGAGCGGTTTCTTGTTTGTAAATAATCGAAAATACTTGGTTATGTTGTAAGAAGCACCGTGTTTTGTGAGACATTTTGAAGGAATGTCACAAATAGGAAAGATTTCATTCTAGAATGAATAAAGCACATATTTGGTATCTACATGCTGTTTGGTTAATTTTAGTTATTTGGTCATGCTTTTAAAACCTATTTTGTTTTTTTATAATATATATTTTGTTTTGTAGCATATCAGAATTATCTTTAGATTCAACTCTTCATGCCGTCAATCTTCATTGCAATAACATCTCCAAGATCGAAGCCATTGATCATATTTGGAATTTACGACATCTAGATCTGTCATCTAATCAAATAAGTCGAATTGAAGGGCTAAACACACTGACAAAACTTTGCACATTAAATTTGTCCTGCAATTTGATTACAAAAGTAGAAGGTTTGTAAGCAATTTTCATATAACACTTAACATAAGGAAAATGATTTAGGTCCATTTTTTTCCCAAAAGAATGGAATAAATATTATCAGAAACTCTTAAAAATTGAGTCCGAAACTCATTATACAAAATATTTTCTCCAAAAAAGTGTCAATTTTTTAAAAATTCTGTTTTTTTCTAAATGCCAATAAAAGTGATTTCGCTGTTACCAGACTGGAACAGTCTGAAATAGCATTGTAATGCTATATCTCTCTAATTAATTATTTAAATTTTATAAAGGCTTTATTTTATTTTACTTTTTTTTAGGACTTGAAGAACTAATTAATCTGACTAGACTAAATTTATCATACAACCACATAAATGATCTTAGTGGTAAGTAGAAATGCTTATGTTTTCTGTATGCTAAATGTTTTGTCACATGTGATAAGTTAACAGCTCAGCTAAGCATGTTGGAAATCTCTGGATATTAATCTAATTTTTAGCCAAAGAGCTCATCTACAGAGTGTATTCCAGTCATAATTCTGTTTTGTTGGTGCCAGAACCACAGCTGAGTACAAAATTTAGAAGTAAAAACCAAGGTAATCAGTAGCAGGAAAAACTTGATTGGAAAGGATCCAGTTTAAGGGAATATGTTTTAATTTTAGCCAGTTAGTCAATGTACTGTTATATAGAGAAGAATAGTTCCAATAGAACTTTCACAGTGGTAAAAATGTTCTAATCTGTGTTTAGTATGGTAACCAGTAGCCAAATGTGGTTATTGAGCACTGGAAATATAACTAGTGCAACTTAAGGACTGAATTTGTAATTTTATTTAATTTTACTTAGAAAATAAAAAGCCACATGTAGCTAATGGCTACCATGTTGAACAGTGACATCCCGCATTCCAAAGGCTGTTGCAAGTTAAGGAGCAAATAAAATGATATTTTCTTTTTATCTGTAATACAGCTAAGAAGATTTTAAAAGTGTTGCCTTTTTTAATTGATTAAAGTGATGCAGCTGATAAGTTGAACAGTTTCATGACTATTCTTAGAATTATTTGCTAGAACTAGCAGAATTCCTCTAATATCTTCACAATCCTTATCAATATTTGAAACAATCTCATTCATTGGTTGACTCTTCTCCCCACTAAAAGAACACTACCCTGTGCCAGCTGCTTAGTATACAAAAAATAAAAAGATCTAGTCTGTACCCTTAAGCTGAAGTAACAACTGTATTTTAATTTTGTAAAACCTTTTTTCCTCTAAAGACATGAAGTATTAGAACTGAGTTTTGCCTGGCACGGTGTCTCATGCCTGTAATCCCAGCACTTTGGGAGGCCAAGGCGGGTGGGTCCCTGAGATTGGGAGTTCGAGACCAGCCTGACCAACATGGAGAAACCCCGTCTTTACTAAAAATACAACATTAGCCGGACGTGGTGGCACATGCCTGTAATCTCAGCTACTCAGGAGGCTGAGGTGGGAAAATTGCCTGAACCCAGGAGGCAGAGGTTGCGGTGAGCCGAGATTGCGGTGTTGTACTCCAGCCTGGGCAACAAGAGCGAAACTCCATCTCAAAAAAAAAGGAACTGAGTTTCAACCCTGGCCTTGTCATTAATTACTATGTAATGATGAGCGAGGTGTTTACTCTTTGGATGCAATTTCCTTATCTAAAGAATGTGAATGGATAAGATAGTTCATTCTCTCAGTATGTGTTTATGAAGATCACTCTATCAAATACTGTCTTATAGTGATGGAAAAACCAACAACAATAAGTAAGATAAGTTACAGGGCTTACATTATAGTGGGGAAGAAAAACAACCCCCCAAAAAATCAGCAAAAGATTTGAACAGACACTTCACCAAGAAGATACATAAATGGCAAATAAGCCATGAAAAAAAAAAATGGTTGGAATCCTTAGTGATTAATGAAATATGGATTAAAACCACGATACCATTTCACTCCTAGAATAGCTAAAACAGTGACAGTGCTGGTGAGATTGTGAAGCAGTTGAAACTTGCATACATTGCTGGTAGATTTAAAATGGTACAACCACTTTGGAAAGGAAGTTTTGTTTTTTTTTTTTAATTTGAGATAGAGTCTCGCGCTGGAGTGCAGTGGTGTGATCCTGGCTCGCTGCACCCTCTGCCTCGTGGGTTCCGGCGATTCTCCTGTCTCAGCCTCCTGAGTAGCTGGGACTACAGGCATGCTCCACCATGCCTGGCTAATTTTTTATATTTTTAGTAGAGAGGGGGGGTTTCACCATGTTGGCCAGGCTGGTCTTGAACTCCTGGCCTCAAGTGATCTACCCACCTCATCCTCCCAAAGTGCTAAGACTACAGGCATGAGCCTGTACTGGCTGTCACTGTGCCTGGCTGAGTTTGACAGTTTGTTATTGTTATAATGGCAAACATAACCCTTAAATATAATTGTGCAGTCTGACTCTTAGGTATTTACCAAAGAGAAATTAAAATGTGTCCACTCAAACACCTGTACATGAACGTTCATATGATTACATAGCTTTTTATATGATTTCTCCATTTTAGAGAAAGTTCTGAGGCAGAAAAAGAAACTGTAAGCACTTGAAGGGTACACTGCCATTGTACAATTAGTACTCGTCCATGACAGCTGCAGCTGAAGTCCAAGTTGGGCCAGGCACCAATAGGAACTGCTACAAAATGTTCTAGATAAGCTTGTGTGAGAAATATTACCAGGGAATTAAATGAATGCTAATGTATTTATATTCAAACCAACAAAATTGAAGTGTACTACAGGGTTTGCTTATGTCTGCTAATCAAGACTGATGTGTTGAGGCAGCCTAAAGCCATTGCTTTACCTTTTTCTCATATGAGTGTGTGCATCCACCTGGGGAAGTTCTTTTGATTTATTTTGTTTTGAAGAGAACCAGAGCCCAGGAACCTCGGGGACTAAAGCCTCAAAGAAATGTTGAACTTGTGTTTCTTCAAAACAACAATTAACTTTACCGATAGCCTATTCATTAGATATAGCTGTTCACAGCAAGATCTTATTAATGCTGCCCGTTTGCCTCTAAAAGTATAACCTATCTAGCCACTATTTCTAATTAGCTATTGGAAAGACTATTGCTGTGGCATTTAAAGAATTATTTTCCTATTGCAGGGTTGATTCCCCTTCATGGAATTAAGCATAAACTTAGGTATATTGATCTACACAGTAATTGTATAGATAGTATCCATCACTTACTTCAGTGTACGATAGGATTGCACTTCCTGACTAATCTTATTTTGGAGAAAGATGGAGATGATAATCCTGTCTGTCGACTACCAGGTAAGAACAATTAATTTAATATTTTTTCTAATAGTTAATATTCAGAGCTTCTCTATTTTCCTGAAATTGGCATTTGTGACCTCATTTTAGTCTTCAGCTTTACAATATTTTCTATATTGGGGAAAACATGGTTACAAATAAAATTACTGTATTAAGACTAATGACTGTTACAGAACACAAGATGAACAGTTCAGTGATTCTCCTATTTAGGCAGCTTCATATTTAATAAGTGAATGCCTCAAAATTATATCATTATGGTATATTCTATTAATAATAGTATAATATTATGCAGCCACAATAAAGAATATAGAATCTTTTTATCTACTAATGGACAATTATGTCCAAGATACATTGAGAGGATGAAAAGCAGGTTGTAAAGTACTGCATACAGTAGGCCACCATTTGTGTGAAAAGGGTAACACACATACACAGACACAGATATTTACATACATATATATGTATGCACGTATGTATGTGTGTGCTCAGTATGTACATAAAACATCTAGAAGAATACACGCTTTAAAAAAATTATAACATTGGCTAACTCCAGGAAAGGCAACTGGGTAACTAGAGATTAAGGAATGAGAAAATTTTTCACTGTGTTCGTTTTGAATTTCATATTATGTGAATTTATTACATTATTAATAAATGATTTTGTTTTAAGAAGGTTTAATATATACAGATGCTGGTGCTGCTGAAATGCTATTTGAACTAATTGGGAATCAATCAAGTTGACAAAGATAAAGCAGACCAGACTATCATTTCTAGAACTCACTTATCTCATATTGCTTAACCAAACAATAAGAGAGAAATGTGTAGAATGTGAATATACATTCTAAAGATCTGCTTGAATACAAGTTAGCTACAGAGGCTTCATTTTATTATTCATACGCAATTATAAGAAGGCTTTTTGCAGCATGGAAACCTGTGTTGCTAATTTCATTTCACAGAAGAAAATCTGATATATATGATAATTGTTTTCCGAAGGTGAAAAATATTTCCTATTGTTTTCCATAAAGTCTCCCTGAAAATCGGGACAGATTTGAGAGTTTTCTGAGGAAACCCTTTCCTGGAAAGAAAACCATATTTCTAAAGCCTTGCATTTTTCTTTTCTCTGCTAAACCTTCAGGTTGGATTTTTTAAAAAATAATCTTGTCTCAGGAACCTCTGGTTTCTACAATTCGAATCTTTGTTTTTCACCTTTTTTCCTAAATTAGGTACTTCTCTCAATACAGTTACCCTCCCTTCAGAATTGAAAGGTAACTTATTGCTGAAATAACTTTTCTTCCTTCAAGATTTCTAAGTTGCCAGACTTCTTTCTTACTTTTGGAATTCTTCCAACCACTTCGTTGGCCTTTATTAGAAATACTTAGTTTTAAAATTACATTTACGCAGGATTAAGATGCTCATGTTAACGTTAGTACCAACGAATGTTAATTTGTCAGATTTAATTGTTCTTAGGGAAAATATACATATTATTCTTCATTACTTGATAGTTTACCTGCTTTAATATTAGTTATGTGTAATTTAAAAGAGAAGAAGGGGGATATTTTGCTAATGCTGAGACCTCACTAGGGAAATTCTGGCATTTTGGTCATTATCCACATCATCCTGCTTTATGTTCATTTATGTTGTTTATGTTAATCATATTAAAAAATAAAAGACATGTTTAGCTTCCTTCCTAGAATAAATTTCTGCTGGTTTTATGCATTATATATTTAAAGTAATGTTTTAGAGATAGCTATTTTCACTTTTTGAACTTCATCAGGAGGGTTCATTTGAGAGGGATGGAGAGTGGAGGAGAAGTGTTTTGTTTCTTTTATATGTAATGATTTGTATTTTAATGATTACATGCTGGAGAAGTTGAGTAAGTAACAAGTTTATTATTTGCCTTCTGAAACTATTCTGGGGGATATATCTGGTAGCTGATAAATTTAGTTTATTCTAGAAATAATTGACTTTTTTAAATATTTAAGTTTTCATTTTGAATGATTTGTTTCCAAGGGTACAGAGCAGTTATTCTCCAGACTTTGCCACAGCTTAGAATCCTGGATTGCAAGAACATATTTGGTGAACCAGTAAATTTGGCAGAAATAAATTCATCACAACTGCAGTGCCTAGAAGGTCTTTTGGATAATTTAGTTTCTTCTGATTCTCCCCTAAATATAAGTGAAGATGAGGTATAGTATTTACATTTTTTTCGTAATATAAAAAATACCTTCAAATTTCAATAAGTGAATATAAATTAAAAGGATTTTGGTTTGTTTCTGTGTCATAGATCATTGATAGAATGCCAGTGATAACAGCACCCGTCGATGAGTTAGTTCCCTTGGAACAGTTTGCAAGTCCACCAAGTGATGCTGTGTTGACGTCTTTTATGTCCGTGTGTCAGTCTTCTGAGCCAGAGAAAAGTAATCATGAAAGCGATTTGCAGAATGAGATAAAACTTCAGAAATTAGATGATCAAATTTTACAACTTCTAAATGAAGTAACTATTTTTCCTACTTCTCTGTAGACATGTTTATTGAAGAAAACATAGTTAAGAAAATGTAAAATAAAAATTATGTACTAGCTGACCAACCTATTTTAATGCATCAGTGTTCATATATTTTTGTTTTCCTCTACAGAAATAGAGTTCTGTTATTGCATAGTGGTAGTAAAAGGTAACATAAAGTTTTCACTCATTTTACTTGTCTTCCTTTACATCTTCATTATGTAATTTCTTTGTCTTGTTCTGCAGTATTTCACATTACTTCCATTCCACTCACCTTTTATTTTCACCATAAGCAAGGGGGAAACTCTTTGGACTCAGTGTTACTTAACGCAAAGGAATACTTTGGCCTGTACGATCTCTTCAGTAGATTAATGGTCAAAATCACCTCTACAACTTACAGCTGAATGGCAGGTTAATTTACATAGTTCCTGTATCAATTTCATTTTCCAGTGGACCATCACCTAATCAATCTATACTTTCCTGAGCTGTTAATCCTTTTTTACCCCTGCTACTGAATCTCTAGTTTTTAGAATCTGTGAGCTACGTTTATGAACTACAATTCCTAGAATTTACTGCTATTCAGGTCTCCAACCCTCGCTCCAGCATTCTCACTATCATCCACAGTGGTGGTGATTCTCTTGGGTACCACTACTATCTGACTGCAATAGATTATTTATTTCCCTTCTAGCTGGGTGTAGGATAGAAAGATAGTGGTATAGGTCAAAGAGGCTATTAGTCAAATGTTAGTTCAACTTAAAAATTTGTAACTAGGCTGGGCGCGGTGGCTCAAGCCTGTAATCCCAGCACTTTGGGAGGCCGAGGGCCGAGAACGAGCGGATCCCAAAGGTCAGGAGATCGAGTCCAGTCCTGGCTAACCACGGTGAAACGCCACGTCTCTACTAAAAAATACCAAAAAACTAGCCGGGCGAGGGGCAGGCGCCTGTAGTCCAGCTACGTGGGGAGCTGAGGCAGCGAGAATGGCGTGAACCCAGGAGCGGGAGCTTGCAGTGAGCTGAATCCGGCTCCACTGCACTCCAGCCCTGGCGGGACAGAGCAAGACTCCCCGTCTCAAAAAAAAAAAAAAAAAAAAAAATTTGTAACTAAGTTATTGTTACTAATTTTTTTTTTAAAGTCAGGGTCTTACTCTGTCACCCAGGCTGGAGTATGGTGGCATGAGCATAGCTCACTGCAGCCTCGAACTCCTGGGCCCAAGAATTTTCCCACCTCAGCCTCCTGAGTAGCTGGGACTATAGGCACATGCCACTGTGCCTAGCTAATTTTTAAATTTTTTATGTGGAGACTGAGTCTCGCTTTGTTACCCAGGCTTGTCTCAAACTCCTGGCTTCAAGTGATCCTCCCACCTCAGCCTCGTAAAATAGTGGGATTACAGGCAAGAGCCATCACGCCCAACCTCTATAACTAAATTTTCTTAGTCAAAATTTTTTCTCAAATTTAGGAAGGGGGGAGGAGTAGAAAATGCTTATGAAATGGTTATGGTTCAGGAGGTTTTTAATCCTGAACTATTATTTATATAATATTAACAATGCTGGATAAACAAGAGGTCTGCCTTAGGTGAGTGAAAGTGAATAAGGCTGTGAGGATTCTGTGTTTCAGAAATCCATAGAGATTTCAGTTTGAGCCAATAAGGAGATAGTAATAGAAGTGAGACAAGAATGCTGGCCTACATATTATTTGACATCATCGATACTGTATGGCTGGACTTTTGGACTCCTCCATTTCCTCAGGTTTCATCTTTCATCTTTTCTAATGGCTGACTCTTCTACCAATGAAAGAACTTAGATTGAAGTTTTTAATGTCTTTAATGTGAAGTGAACATTTCAGTTTCTCATCGGCTGATCTCATTTTATTCTCATGACAACCCAATCAAGTAGATAGAGATTAATGTATTATTGTCCGTGTTGTAGAAAAGAAGTTCCAGAATTTAAATCACTTATTTAAAAGTACTTTATTTGCAAGATAGTTGAGCTCCCAATTCATATCTCCTTATGTCCAATCAAATTCTTCAACTGTGTCATGCTTCTCACAGTGCTAGTTCTTTCTGCTTTGTTAACCGAAAACAGGAGTCTAGCTATCTGGAAAGAAAGGTGATTCACTGCTATGTATATTTAAAATGTTTAAGAAAATGACTTCTTGTTAACTGTCTATCTTGGTGTAAAGAGTACACATGTAGTTTGAATTGCATTGAGCTGTTCTTGAACTCAAATGATTTCATCTCGAGTATCAACTTATAAAGTCATAATATTACTGCAATGTGCTGTACTATAATAAAGACATTTGTTTTTCTTAATCATGGGACTTAAAATCATAATTACCCTGCTGAAGTGGGAAATTTTATATCTGTGAAAAACTGTTTTGCCTTTATTTTAGTTTTTCTCCAACATTCTATTGTGAGCATTTTTATTCTTCAGCAAACTTGAAAGAATTTCTTAGTGAATATTAATATATCCACCAACTAGATTCTACACTTAATGTTTTACTACATTTATTTTGTCATGTAGCTATCTATTCGTGTATCAAACTATCTTATGACACATTTCAAAGTAAATTACACACATCAGTACATTTCTCCCTAAATACTAAGCATGCATATCGTTAATTAGAGTTAAATATTTTTTAGGTGTTTTCTTTGATGTGAAATACAGGTCTGCATATTTCCTGAATTGAGAATACATATATCTGTTATCCAAACTTCTGTGAAGGTTAACATTATCATGTTCCCTATGGCCTCTCCCACAAGCACTCCTCTACTGCCTTCAGAGGCAATCATTTTTCTGATTTTTAGTCTCCCACATATTATTTAATATTGTTTTAGAACCTAATATAAATGGAGTCATACAGTGTATATTCTTTGTGTAAGGCTTCATGCACTCAGCATAACCTTTTAAAAATCCATGCTATTATGTATATCAGTACTTATTTCTATGAAGTATGCCATTCTATGAATATATTACCCTTTACTTTTCCATTGTCCTGTTGAAGGTTATAACCTAGCTTATAACCTGGGTTATTCGAGGTTTATGAGTAGAGCTGCAATGAATGTTACTGTATAATCTTTTTGTAAACATGTATCTTTGTTTCTCTTCAGTAAACAGAAGTGCAGTTTCTGGGTTATAGGGTAGATGTATGTTCAGTTTTATAAGAAATTGATAACTTTTTTCAACGTGGTTATTCTATTTCATTCTCACTAACAATGTATAACTGTTCCAGTTTTTCTGCCACCCCACCAATATTTGGTGAGGTTACAATTGCTTTTATTTTAGTCATTCTAGTGGGAGTATCATGATATTTGTTCTGATTTTAATCTACATTTCACTAATGATTAGTTATGTTGGACAGTTTTTTGTGTGCTTATTGAATATTTATCGTCTATGAATGCCTGTTCAAAATTTTTGCCCATTTTTAAATTGTGGTGTTTATCCAGGTTGTAGGAATTTATTATATATGCTAGACACCAGTGTTTTGTCAAATATATCTAGTATGAATATTTTCTCCCTGTTTGTGGATCTCACATTCATTTCCTTACTGGTCTTTTGATAAGCAATAGTGTTTAATTTTGATAAAGTCCAATTTATCATTTTTTTCCCTTTTAGGATCATTGTTTTCTGCAACTTTAAAAACTTTTGTGCATACCAAAACAACATTCTCTTGTGTTAGCCTCTAAAAGTTTTAATGGTTTTACCTTTTGCATTTAGATCTGTATACATATATGGTTCACTCTTTTCCATATGGATTTTCAGTTATCTCAGTGCCGTTTGTAGAAAACGCTTTTCTTTTCACTAAATTTCTTTAATGAATTTCTTGAAAAAAAAAAAAATTGAATCACCTTACAAACTGTAGAATCTAGCTCCGGGTTCTTTTTTTCTTTGTCAGTTTGAGTAAGTTGTATTTTTCAGTTAATTTGTCCATTTCATCTCATTATCAGCATAAAATTGTTTATATTCCCTTATTATACTTTTAATTTATATAGGATCTGTAATGAAAATCTCTTTCATTACTGATACTGGTAATATGTGTTTTCTCTATTTTTTATTTATTTGCTTGATTAGTTTAGCAAGGGGTTTTGATGATCTTTTCAGAGAACAGACTTTTGGCTTTGTTAATTTGATTAATATTTGTTTTCTGTGTTCTTGATTTCTGGTTATTTTCCTCCTCTACTGTGAATTTACTTTGCTGTTTGTTTTCTAGTGCCCTTTTTTTTTTTTTTTTTTTTTTAAATACCGTCTTGCTCTGTTACCTAGGCTAGAGTGCAGTGGCCTGATTTCAGCTCACTACAACCTCCATGGCTCCTGGGTTCAAGCGATTCTCCTGCCTCAGCCTCCCAGATAGCTGGGATTACAGGCCTGTGCTGCCACACCCGGCTAATGTTTGTAATTTTAGTAGAGACAGGGTTTCTTTCACCATGTTGCCCAGGCTGGTCTCGAACTCCTGGCCTCAAGCGATCCTCCCACCTCTGCCTTCCAAAGTGCTGGGATTATAGGCATAAGGCATGGCCCCCAGCCATAACTTCTTAATATAAGTACTTAGGTCATTGATTTTAGACTTGTCTCCTAATATGATCATTTAAAGCCATAAACATTCCTCTGAGCACTGCTTTAGCTGCATGCCACAAATTTTGGTATGTTTTGCTTTTGCTATTGTATAAATACTTTTCTAATTTCCTTTGTGATTTCTTCCTTGATCCAAGAAATATTTAGAAATGTCTTTTATTAATTTTTAAACCATTTGTCATTCTGTAGATATGTTATTGGTCCTTGATTTCTGATTTACTTCCATTTTGTTCAGAGAACATATTCTGAATAATTTCCATCTTTTTAAATTTATTGAGTTTTTTTATAGCCTGGCATATGGTTTTTCTAGGTGGATATTCATTGTGCTTTTAAAAAGAATGTATATTCTACAATTAAATCAGCATAATTGATAGTATTTTCAGGTGAACCATGTCTTTACTCATTTTTTGTCCATTCTATCAGTTGCTGATGCTTGGTTTTTTGTTTGTAGAGGTAGGGAGTTGATCTAGTTCTATCAGTTGCGGCATGAAGAAGTGTTTAAATCTCTGTGATTATGGATTTGTGTTTCTCCCTTTAGTTCTTTATTTGCTTCTTATGTTTAAAACTCTGTTATTAAACACATACACATTTATGACTGCTTGGTCTTTCTGATGAAGTTACTCTTTTATTATTATGAAATGTTCCTCTTTAACAGCCTTATTGAGATACATTATTCACTTACCATGTGGTTCACCCATTTGAAGTGTGCAATTCAGTGCCACCCATTAGCAGTCATTGCTCATTTCCTTCTACCTACACCCTCAACCCTAAGCAACCACAAATCTATTTTCTTTCTCTATGGATTTGCCTATTTTGAACATTTCATATAAATGAAATCATAATATTTAGCCTTTAGTGACTAGCTTCTTTCACTTAGCATAATATTTTCAAGGTTCATCCATATTGTAGCATGTATCAATTCTTCATTTCTTTTTATTACCAAATAATTATTCCATTGTATGGATATATCACATTTTATTTATCCTTTTGTCAGTTGATAGACATTTGAGTAGCCTCTACTTTTGATTATTATGATATTTCTATGAATATTTATGTATAAGTTTTTGTGTAGACATAGATTTTCATTTCTCTTGGCTATATACCTAGAAGTAGAATTGCTGGGTCATATGTTTAACCTTTGGAGCAACTACCAGACTTTCCAAAGTAACTGCACTATTTTATATCTTCAGCAGCAGTATATGAAGGTTCCAGTTTTTCCACATCCTTGCTATCTTGTTCTTTTATGTCATTTTCATTATAGCCATCCTAGTGGGTGTAGAGACATACCTCATCGTGGCATCCATTTACTTTTAATCTGTTTGTGTCTTTATATTAAAATGGGTCTTGTGGACAGAAGAAAAGTGAGTCTTGTTTTTACATCCCATCTGGCCATCACTTCTTTTGAAGAGTCTGTTAAAATTTACTGTAATCATTAATGAAGTTAGATTCGAGTCTACCATTTTATTGTTATTTGTTTTCTGTTTGTCTCTGTTTTATATTCATTTTTCTTCCTTTCCTACTTTCTGTTGGATAATTTTTAGAATTCAGGTTTTTTTGTTTTGTTTTGTTTTATTTTGTTTTTTGAGATGGAGTTTCACTCTTGTTGCCCAGGCTGAAATGCAAGGGCATGATCTCAGCTCACCTCAACCTCCACCTCCTGGGTTCAAGCGATTCTCCTGCCTCAGCATCCTGAGTAGCAGGGATTACAGGCATGCCCGACTAATTTTGTATTTTTAGTAGAGACGGGGTTTCTCCATGTTGGTCAGGCTGGCCTTGAACTCCCCAGCTCAGGTGATCCACCCGCCTTGGCTTCCCAAAGTGCTGGGATATAATTCAGTTTTAATTCATAATGTTGGTTTTTTAGTCACAATTCTTTAGGTTTTGTTTTGGTCTGAATGCTCTAAAAAAAGACTTGAAATAGTCTACTTAGAGTTAATACTGTATCACTTCAAGTAAAATGTTTAAACATTATTTGTATTTATCTGTATATAAATCAACTGTGATGCTCTTATTTCTTCTTGAGGATTCAAATTTCCATCTAGTGTTATATTCCTTCAGCCAGGACTTCCAGTCTGAACTTCCTTTAGCAAATGTAGTGTTACATCTGTGGATAGTAGTCTGTTTCAGTTTTAGTCTTAGTGGACTTTTTCACTGAATATAGAGTTCTCAATTGACAATTTTTTTTTCTTTCAGTACTGTCCCTGGTCTCCATAGTTTTGATTGCAAAGTTAACATGAATTCAAGATCCTTGATTTCTTGTATGTAATATGCCGTTTTTCTTTGGCTACTGTCAAGAATTTGTCTCTGTTTTCAGCAGTTTGACTGCATTGTACCTAAGGATGGTTTTCTTTGTGTTTATCCTACTTCCAGTTTCTCTATGCTTCCTGAATCTGTAATTTTATGTTTTCACCTAATTCGGGAACTTTCTTCCAATATTTATTCTGCTCCATTCTCTCCTCTCTTTTTCAGATTCCATGTAGACTTTTTGATATTGCCTCAAAATTCCCCAAGGCTCTGTACATTTTGTCAACATTTGTTTTTCTCTATTCTTCATATCGAATAACTTCCATTGAGCTAGCTTCAGGTTCGTATACTCTTTCTTTATTGTCTCATTCTGCTATTAATCTCAGTCAGTTTCTACTTCAGACATTGTATTTTTCAGTTATAGAATTTCTTTTTTTTATAGTTCTATTTCTGAGCTGAGTTTTCTTGTCTTTTTGTTTATGACAGGCGTATTTCTTATTATCTCATTGAACATCACTATTTGATCACTATTTTAAAGTCCTTGTTTGCTTATTCAAACATTGAGTCATCTCAGGTTTGGTCTCCATTTTCTCTTGAGAATAGGTCATTTTCCTGGTTCTTCCTATGGCGAGCAATTTTGAAGTGTATCCTGGACATCATGAATGTTTTGTTGTGGATAACTCTAGATTTGGTTATAGTCCTCCAAAGAGTGTTGACATTTTTGTTTTTAGTAAGCATTTAACTTGGTTTGACTCAGATTGTATGTTTTTATCTTAAGTAGCAGTTCAAAGTTCATTTCATTTATTTTGTTCTTTGCTGGGCCACTTGCAGTCCACTTCATACTGCCCTCTGGTTCTTTAGGCCCAGAAGTCTGGTTTTTCCTACCTGAGGTTTAGACTCTCTACATAATACTGATTGTGGTACATTCTCAGACTAAAAACCATAAAAAACAGAAACACCCTCATTCTGGTCCATTTTCCAAGTGTCACCTCCCCTCTAGAATAATCCTACTTTTGTTCACTTTCTAAGGCCTTCAAGTAGTTTTTATTTTGGTTTTGTTTGTATTTTTTCCAGAGTTTATAATTGTTATCTGCAGGAAAGTCAACATGGTAGACGCCTACTTGCCCATACCAGAAGCTTAATTCCCTGTCTTTAATGTCAAACATTTCTAGTTTATAAACCCTTAATCATATAACAAGTCATAATATTTCAGAAAATTTCCAATTTCAATCTTTTTTATACTGAACTTTTAACAAACTTTGTTGGCTTTTTAAATTCTAGACTTGTAATTCAATAGATAATGTTCCTGAGAAAGACCCCAGACCAAAAAGAGACACAGATATAACTTCTGAAAGTGACTATGGAAACAGAAAAGAATGCAATAAAAAAGTTCCTCGAAGATCAAAAATCCCGTATTATGCCAAAACCATTCAAACTATTAAGCACCACAATAAAAACTGCAACTCTTTTGTAAGGTACTTGTTTTAGTTTTAGAAATTTAAGGCACACAGAAGTTAATAATGCTGGCTTTTCAAAGCTATCTCATGGTGATATTTGTTACTTTACTAATGTTGAAGATTTGGTTTTTCAGCCTTGTAGGTTCTGATCTGGTCAGTACATTCATGTAAATGTATATAAAAGGATCCTTTTCTCTATGTCTGTACCTTAGTTGCAAAATTAATGTATAAACCTGAAGATATCTCATAGCATAAATAATATTGACCTTAGAACTGGAATACCTTCATTTAATCTAGGTTTAGTTCAATCAAAAACAATGTATGTGGTTTTAGTTTCATTCATTTACAGTGGGAAATAAGACTGGTACACTTGAGTCTACATGACTAGCCTTTTCTCTCTTTGTAGGCAGATCTAGATGGAAAGCCAAGTCCTAGTCAGATGACACTGAGTTTAGGATTAAATGTGAATAAGATGATTGTGTTTAATGCCATAAGGACAAGGGAAACCGATGTCTGTACTTTCGTAATTGGGATCACCATGACAAGTGGTTCAGAAATGACTACTCTGGGATGGTTACAGTAAACTTTTGCCTCTGTAATTCTCCTTTTGCAAAGCATATTTTGTTGTTTAATTCTTCCATACCTACCCAATTACATTTTACATGTATATATATACACACACACACACACACACACACACACACACACAGGCATTCAGTTCACTTCAAACACTGTACTTTTTTCCAGGATGTACCCTGGAATTTCTTTGGTCCTACCAAGTGACAGAATCTATTAACTTTGATCCATTATGTGTCGATTTTAAACTTTTAACTCCCAAAGAGTAGTTCTGTTTACTGTCTTTTCAAGTTCTTAGGTATCACCTTACTATAGTACTTTTTAAATTATTCTGATATATCCAAGAATTCTGCCCTACCTGAAAATGTTAAACCCTGAACATTTATGAAATCATTATCTTTTTTAAAATCTTGAGGCACTCATTAATCAACAGAGCACACCCATTATAAAATTTATAAAGCAGTTTGTCCAAGTTACTATAATTTTATTAATATTCTTTTTAAAAAGCTGTTTGCATATACAACTAGAAGTGTTAATGTTAGGGAAAAGTAATGTGAACACGCTTTTTTGAGTGATTTGCTGTGTTTTATTCTTTACAGTTGTAGTCGTAAAATGAAGCCACCGTACCTTAAAGAATTATATGTAAGCTCATCTTTAGCGAACTGTCCTATGTTACAAGAATCAGAAAAGCCAAAGACTGAAATAATTAAAGTAGACAAAAGTCACTCAGAAGACAACACTTACCAGGTATGATTTAAGAAATTAAGAAAAAGTAGTATGAATAATTTTAAATACAGAGTCCCAGAAAAATTGTGCATGCTTTTATTAGCAAAAGTGTTTGCATTTTATTGGAGTGATGAAAATTGGTTATTTTTTCCTTCCTGATTTCCAGATTTTATGTAATGCTATTTTGAATGAATGAAAATTTCATTTTTTTATGATCAGATTTAAGTGAAATCATTTGTTATATGCTTCTGGAGGAAGAAACAGTTATGAATTTTTTAATTCTTATTCCTTAATGTAGTGCTTCCTACTTTTTTGGGGTGTCAGACCCTTTTCAGTATCTAAAAATCTGTACAGGTCTTCTCAAAGAAGCCCATTTTTACACTCAAAACAAATGTATATAATTTCAAGGTTTTCATGGACTTTCCTGAAACTCAATTTTGGACCACTGGATCCCCGATTAAGAGGTGTTCAAAATGTTTTAATTTTAAAATTTTCGTAACAATTCTCATGTTGAGAAACTTCAGTTCTTGTGGATTCATTATTTTATATTTTTCATTAACTTCCCCTTATATTACTTGTGTGTTGTTCTTTCAGTAATAGAATTGATACATTTTAGGCTACTGGTTTCCTCCCCTTATTCTCAACTATAGAGGCTTTAATATTGAAAAATAATAATTATCATTATGACTTTGGACACACTTCATCTTTCTTCTTACTTAACCTATTGTGCCTGTGTTTCCCAAGTTACATATTCATTTTTTCATGAAAATCAATCTTGTCTGATTCTACCCCCCCAAGTTTGTTTGAGATTAGATCCTTACCAATCTTCATATTCCTTGCGTGCCTTGGTAAGGACTCTGTATCCTTAATACAGGGTCTGGCATGTGAGTGCCATGCTATGAGTATATACTATTTCAAAAATCGAATCTTATCTACTGTGGCATAATAATGGCACTTATCTGTATGCTTTGCTACCATTAACTTAATTTTTGGCCAGGCGCGGTGGCTCATGCCTGTAATCCCAACACTTTGGGAGGCCGAGGTGGGTGGATCACTTGAGGTCAGGAGTTCAAGACCAGCCTGACCAACGTGGTGAAACTCCGTCTCTACTAAAAATACAAAAAACAGCCAAGCGTGGTGGGACATGCCTGTGGTCCCAGCTACTCAGGAAGCTGAGGCAGAAGAATCGCTGGAACCCAGGAGGCGGAGTTTGCAGTGAGCTGAGATCATGCCCCTCCACTCCAGCCTGGGTGAGAGTAAGACTCAAAAAAATAAAANTTTCAGTAATAGAATTGATACATTTTAGGCTACTGGTTTCCTCCCCTTATTCTCAACTATAGAGGCTTTAATATTGAAAAATAATAATTATCATTATGACTTTGGACACACTTCATCTTTCTTCTTACTTAACCTATTGTGCCTGTGTTTCCCAAGTTACATATTCATTTTTTCATGAAAAATCAATCTTGTCTGATTCTACCCCCCCAAGTTTGTTTGAGATTAGATCCTTACCAATCTTCATATTCCTTGCGTGCCTTGGTAAGGACTCTGTATCCTTAATACAGGGTCTGGCATGTGAGTGCCATGCTATGAGTATATACTATTTCAAAAATCGAATCTTATCTACTGTGGCATAATAATGGCAGCTAACATTTATTGATTGGTTATTATGTAGCAGGCACTGTTCTGCACTTATCTGTATGCTTTGCTACCATTAACTTAATTTTTGGCCAGGCGCGGTGGCTCATGCCTGTAATCCCAACACTTTGGGAGGCCGAGGTGGGTGGATCACTTGAGGTCAGGAGTTCAAGACCAGCCTGACCAACGTGGTGAAACCCCGTCTCTACTAAAATACAAAAAACAGCCAAGCGTGGTGGGACATGCCTGTGGTCCCAGCTACTCAGGAAGCTGAGGCAGAAGAATCGCTGGAACCCAGGAGGCGGAGTTTGCAGTGAGCTGAGATCATGCCCCTCCACTCCAGCCTGGGTGAGAGTAAGACTCAAAAAAATAAAATAAAAAGTTTCACCACAGTTCTTTGAAGTAGGTACTATTATTCCCCAGTTATAAATGGGGAAGTCGAGGCTGTGAGAAGTTAGGTAACTTTTATAAGTTCACATAACTTTGTTGTCTTCTTTCAGTCCCTTGTTGAACAGCTAGACCAAGAGAGAGAGAAGAGATGGAGAGCTGAGCAAGCCGAAAATAAACTCATGGATTATATCGATGAGCTGCATAAACATGCAAATGAAAAAGATGATATTCATAGTCTGGCTTTACTTACCACAGATAGGTAAAAAAATTAATAAACCTGAAGATACCTCATAGCATAAAGAATACTGACTTTAGAACTTTAATTCCTTAGTTTCAGTGTAGTTCAATCAACAACAATGTGTGTGGTTTTAGTTTGATTTGAACTAATTTTATTAGATAATTTAACACTTTAATAGCTTGTTATATCAACAAGAAATTCAGATACATGTATTTGAGCCCTCAAGCAGGAAGGTGTCGGGTAAATATTATAAGTAAAGAACAGCAAGAGACTAGAGCAGTTTTTTTTTTTTTTTTTGAGACGGAGTCTCGCACTCTCACCCAGGCTGGAGTGCAGTGGCCAGATCTCAGCTCACTGCAAGCTCCGCCTCCCGGGTTCACGCCATTCTCCTGCCTCAGCCTCCCGAGTAGCTGGGACTACAGGCGCCGCCACCTCGCCCGGCTAGTTTTTTGTATTTTTAGTAGAGACGGGGTTTCACTGTGTTAGCCAGGATGGTCTCGATCTCCTGACCTCGTGATCCGCCCGTCTCGGCCTCCCAAAGTGCTGGGATTACAGGCTTGAGCCACTGCGCCCGGCTACTAGAGCAGTTTTTAACAACTTTGTATATAAAGTGCCAGATTCTGTAAAGGGCAGGCATTGGCAGCCTTTTTCTTTCAGCTTCTTGGGTCATATTTGATTTCATCACATACTCATCTTCTGCAGTGAGCTTTTGTATCATATAGCCCAGTTTCTTAATCTAGTGTTTTTATTCTATCCTCACCATTACGTCTCCCATTTTATCTGGGGTTTTTTGTTTTGTTTTGTTTTGTTGTATTGCATTCTTTAATACAGGTCTGTCATTTCATTCTGTGAAAATACCAGTTTTTTAAATTACAATAACTTTTTTTCTTCTGTTTCCTGTAATTATTTCTAATGTTATGCTTTTCCTCAAATGATTATAAGATTTTTAGAGTTTCTTATGGTTTCTTACCCTTGAATGAGCACTAGGTTTCTAGACTTGACATTTGCTAACAGACTTTGGGAAGTTGCTCCTGGTTCCATTTCCTGTCTGATTGTGCAGTGGGTAATTCCCCTTCTAAAATCTCATTTGGATAAGTTGATGGACACAGTTCACAGCCCAGTTCCCAGTTTCTTTTAAACACTTTTGTGATACTGACATGGTGTTTTCTACCCCACTGCATGTTTCTCTGATATGTTGTGCCTGTCGAGTATAAAGACAATTCTAATATGCAACATGCGTGCTATGAGAACCTCTATAATTATAAAGCTATGATGCATAATGTTATTGCTAGCCCTTCTACCACTATGCACCAACTTACTGCCTTATTTGTATTTTACAAATGTCTGTCTGAATTGACAGAAGAAGCTACTGGGTATGATGAGGGAACAGGATGGTTCAGTAAGAGTGCTCTACCTCAGAAAAACAGCACTCCTGCTTTCAGTAAGTGGATAAGTAACCAACATTATGTAGTGACAGATTTATAGAGACTCTGTGACTGAGTCATGGACAGACAGTAGAAGAGAAAAGATATGTCTTCCTTTTTTCAGAATGGAGCAGTTTCATGAGGCAAAGCCTGAGTGTTGTAGGAGTTGTTTTTAATTTCAATTTAGTTCCATTTGCCTTATAATTGAAATTATTCCCAAATTTTGGCATTCTCTTATCTTTTGTTTTCAGTTATATGTGTATGAATTTTTACTTTATTCTGTATTCTAGGTATTTAGCAGGATATTAGAGGAAGCTGTGTCTAGGGCTGCTAGCCAGTCCATTTAAACTGGAAGACTTTGGGCACACTTTATCTTTCTTCTTACTTAACCTATTGTTGTGCCTGTGTTTCCCAAGTTATGTATTCATTTTTTTCATGAAAAATCAATCTTTTCTGATTCTTCTATCTACGCCACCCCCCCGCCCAGCACCACCACATGTTTGTTTGAGATTAGATCCTTACTAATCTTCCTATTCCCTTATGTGCCTTGGTAGGGAATCAGTATCCCTAATAAAGGGTCTGGCATGTGGGTGCCATACAATTTCAAAAAAATAAATCTTATCTACTTTGGTATTTTTATTATCCAAACTTCCTTGATGACCAGATCTGTTCATCTCATTATCTACTAAAAATGCCTTGTCTGTATTCCTCATAAGTTTCTTAAGATCAGCATGGCCTCAGGTGGACTCATTCTTCTTCCTTATTATATATTTCTTGCCCTAATAAATGGTGCCCCATCCAGCATCCAGTCAGTCACCAAAACTATAGAAATCTAGGAATCTTTTTTTTTTTTTGCTTCCTTTCTCTTTCTCCTATTCTACAGCCAGTTGATATTATCATCTTTATTGATATCTTTATTCATCAGTTGACACTGATGTCATCTTAAAAGATGTTGAACTATCTCCTCTGTATCCCAAACCTGTTACCTTTCTTTAGGCCCTTATCTGTTGCTTAGATGATTGTTCCATTTCTACTTCTCTGTGGCCTCCCTGCCCGCAACCCATATGCAGTCTAGCACCCTTTCATATAGCATACCAAACAGGAGTTGAGAGCATGAACAAAGGAAGACCAGTTCAGAGAGTACTCTCATTGAAGTCAAGAAGAAAGATGATAAGGACAAGAATTGGACAAATGACCATAATGTAGAAGTTGATGGATATATTTTTTTAAATATGCCTTGGAAATTACACTGGGTTGGCTGCGTGACTCAGTAATTTCTTCATGAGGCTGCATCTTTGTCAGTGTCCCGTTTCCAAACAATAGACTTATAGTCTGTCATCTCAACCACCTGTCTGTAGTAAGGGGTGAGCAGTTGGCCTAAGCTGGGTAAACATCCTATATCTTGTGGCCACAGTGATTGGTTCATGGGGTGGACATATGAATCCAACTGGACTAATCAGAGCCTTGCCTAGGACTCATTCTAAGTTGAGCTAGAGAAAGATACTCTTTCCTGTTTGGTTCAGGGTTATTAGAATACGATCCCAGAGATGTTCATAGTCTCCCTCCTGTACCCCTATCCCAAACATAAAGATTCTTGCATGACACCATGCAGACCACCTATATCTGATTTCCTAGAGTCTGCTTTTGAAGCCAGATTCTAGGATTGTGTTATGTTCTTTTTTTCAGTGGTCCCTCAGCATAGTGCCACCACATCCTTCTCTATGTTTGCTTATGCAGATCAGTAAATTCTCTCTTTTATTGAAACTGATTAAGAGTTTTCACTTGTAATGAAAGGGTTCTAACCAGCACAAAGCTGGGAGCAATATTGGGTGTCTGGGTTCAATACAAGGAGTCCACGTTGACTTACAGGTTGCTATTTATGTAGCACATCTGTCACATCGCTTTATAAATATATCAAGTCTGTTCCTTCTGTGAGATGCTGGGTTCCTCGAAGGCAGAGAAAACTCCATGTTATTCATCTTGCTTGCCTTTAAGTCCATATCTAGTATAATGCCTGAAACAAATTGTTTAGTAAAGTTCTGCTGTGGAATAGTAATTTATATAAAATATTTTCCTTTTGATCATAATGTTAGGTTCAGGAGTAGGGGAAAGACACACTCTTTTTTTGCCAGTTTTTACTGTAATTAGAATTTGAAACATACTTCAGATCTTCTCTAAGTTTGAACACTTACTACCATGTTATCATTTTTATATGTGTATATACTTAACAGCACATATAACTTCTGCTTTAGGCTAAAGGAAATTATTTTTAGAGAGAGAAATTCCAAAGGACAACTCGAAGTTATGGTTCACAAACTTCAAAATGAAATTAAAAAACTGACTGTTGAACTAATGAAAGCAAAAGATCAACAAGAGGATCACCTTAAACACTTAAGAACCCTGGAAAAATCATTAGAAAAAATGGAGAGACAGAAAAGGCAGCAGCAGGCGGCACAGGTATTTCTCTATTTAATGTATGAGTGGCATAGATTAACACAAATTCATAGCTTCTATCGTGAAACAAATTATACCACCTAGAAAACCTAAAAGATGTGAGGCTAAATGGAAGAAGCATCTGTCACAAAATGCAAAGCTTCTTTCTTAGCTAATTAGCTAGTATGTTTTTTCTTTTTTTAAAAAAAAATCTGTCATAGTAGGTATCTTCTTGAATGAACTTTAGATGTTAACAACAATGAAAGCCCTTTTATTATTGAAAAAATAAAATTGGAAATAAGCAAAAAAAAAAGATGTGAGACTATATGCAAAAATTAAATTGCTGTTAATTTAACAGTCACAAAGCCTGTTGAATTATGTCTAAATTAAGACTACTAGCTCTTAAAGCAGTTAAAAAGAAAAGTTGATAGAAATGTTGCAGGTAGTTAGGCTTTTATTCTGAGAGAGCTGGCTTTTAAAAAGGCTTTCAGGTGGTTGAAGGAATTTCATTTTCATGATTCTGAATGGAAATTATTAAAATCTGTGATGCAAATAAGCAATAGTTAATGCTAGTGTATTTGTTCCTTCCAAGGCTGCACTTTGTGTGACTGAAATATCATTAATTTCCTAAATTTTGAAAATCAACTTAGTCACCAGACACTGTCATTTGAAAGGTACTTATGGAAATTGACATTAAAATAGCAGGGGAGATTATTATCTAAATACTGTAATTGTGTGCATTGTACTCAGATAAGACTGATCCAAGAGGTGGAACTCAAAGCTTCAGCTGCTGATAGAGAAATATACTTACTTAGAACTTCCCTTCATCGAGAAAAAGAACAAGTGCAACAACTTCATGAACTTCTTGCATTGAAAGAACAGGAACACAGGTAAATGAAAAATGTATCAGGAATGTATTGGCATTTAAAATAGAAAAAGAAAGCTACTGGTTCCCCACCACCAGTATTTAAAGATAGTGACTGAGCATTGGTATAGTCTGACAGAATCAGTTATTGGAAAATGCCATGTTCATGTATGTATACATTAGAATCAGCCCTATAGCAAGAACTAGTAGCTAAAAAATGAATAGGTGCCTTTGTTATCAGTATTTGAGGTATAGGTTTATAACAATATAGCTAATTTTTCATTTCTCCAAACCCAGCCAAAAGTTGGTCTTTATATAGAGAGAAAATTTTAATTGACCTCCAAGTTAATTAATTAGTAAATTAATCAGTAAATTAATCAGTATTCTTTATTCTTCTGAAGGAAGTGTCAGTGAACTTTTTCTGTAGAGGGTCACATAGAAAATATTTCAGGCTCTGTAGGCCATACCTAACTTTGCCTTTGTAGCAAAAAAGTAGCCATAGATAATAGATAAATGAGCAGCATGGCTATGTTACAGTAAAAGTTTATTTACAAAGAAAAAGGCTGTCACATTTGGCTGATGGGCTGTAGTTTGTCAACTCTTGCTCTATAGAATCCGTAGTAATTTGAACATTTTCAGCTTATCTATTTCAGTTATTTATTTACTATCCTACCAGTGAAATTGTATGATTATCATATGTTCATTGTATTCATTCCCAAACCTGTTTTGTTTTGTATCTACACAAATTTTGGTGCTCTGGGGAAAATTGTTATCATGTGTAGAAGAGACAACTATAAAAGATTGGGGAAAATAATCACAAAATCTAGAATTTTGTACTTAGTTTCCTTTACAGGAATTTTGTACTTAGTTTGCTTTACTTAGTTTCATTCCAGTTTAAAGAAACCAAAAACTGGAAATGATGGGTTTCACATTATGGGTTTGAGTAATGCAAGAAAAGTAGTGGAGAACTGTAAAGAATGGACTAACTGGCCCAATATCAAAAGATTAGTAAATAATTTTATACTTTAACTGACTTTTTCTATTAACAAACCACCAGTGCTAATCAGACTGTATTTATTGCAAGTCAAACACTTGGCCAAAGTAGTAGATACAGTGAAATAGCTTATGCAAATGCACCTGAAGAATTTCTGAAGCCATAGAATGATTCTGAACTATCTCATGAAGTTAAGATTTGATATACTTCCCTTATCCCCATCATTATTAAATACACAATCAAATAAAACTCATATTATTTGTACCTATCTGTGCCCAGTTACTGTGTTTGAAAGCGAGAGGCCAATATTGAATTACCAATATCAAATATAGAATATTAAGAACTATGTGAAGACCTTTAAAATGTTTCTTTTCAGGTGAGTATCATCCTTTTATCTTTATATGTTTTTCACTCCAGGAAGGAACTTGAAACAAGGGAGTTTTTTACTGATACTGAGTTCCAGGATGCCTTAGCTAAAGAAATAGCCAAAGAAGAGAAAAAGCATGAGCAAGTGATAAAAGAATACCAAGAGAAAATTGATGTATTAAGCCAGCAGTATATGGATTTAGAAAATGAATTCCGTATTGCTTTAACTGTTGAAGCCAGAAGATTTCAAGATGTAAGAATTGGCACCCAGCTCTTTATTGAAAACAGAATCAGTAAGATATGGTTTGATGAGAGGACTTGTTTTAGAAACATAGCTGTATTAAATGTTGGCTTCATAATCTTAAGTAAAATATATACATTCTTAGAGGCCTTAGTTTCCTCAAGTAAACAATAGCTATTTATTGCTCTTGCAAAAACTAAGTAAGATTATAAACATTATAGAACATTGGGATAGGAATCAGAGAACCTGAATTCCCTCCTATTACTATAGAGTAGGGATTGGCAAAACTAAAGCCCCCAGGCCAAATACGGCCCACTGCCTATTTCTCTTAAGTAAAGCTTTATTGGAACAAACCCGTGCTCATTTTTTACATATTATCTATAGCTGCTTTTCCATTACAAAAGCACAGTTGAGTACTTTCTTTTCTTTTTTTTTTTTTTTTTTTTGAGATGGAGTCTCACTCTCTCGCCCAGGCTGGAGTGGTGCCGTGGCATGATCTCAGCTCACTCCAATTTCTGCCTCCCAGATTCAAGCAGTTCTCCTGTCTCAGCCTCGCAAGTAGCTGGGACTATAGTCACATGCCACCATGCCTGCCTAATTTTTGTATTTTTAGTAGAGACAGGGTTTCACCATATTGGATAGGCTGGTCTCGAACTCCTGATCTCAGGTGATCCACCTGCCTCGGCCTCCCAAATTGCTGGGATTACAGGCTTGAGCCACTGTGCCCAGCCATAGTTGAGTACTTTCAACAGAGTTCATATGGCCTGGCCTGTATAGCCTAACAGTTTACTGTTTGGCACTTTCTAGAAAAAGTTTGGTAACCCTTGCTATAGAGGAATAATTGTGCTCCTCCGACCAGTGCCACCAAACGTATACTAGATCCCATTGCCTCTTGCCTACTTAAAGATATGGCTTCAGTAAGCCTTCTTTCTTGCTCTCTTACATCTGCAATTTTTCCCTCTATATTGGATCATTCCCTTCAGCATGCAAACATGCTGTGATTTCTCTCATCTTAAAACTCACTTGATTCCATTTCTTCCTTTGACTACTATGTTGTTTCTCTGCTTCCATTTACAACAGAACATCTCAAAATTGTGCATTTGCTGTCTTTGATTTCTCTACTTCTCTCTTCTCCAACCTGCTCTCATCTGGTTTTTATCTCTATTGCTCTACTAGCATTGTGCTATCAAAGCCACCAGCAATATCCACACTATGAAAGTTGTCAGTTAAATTTGTCCTCATCTGATCTGACCTAGGTGTAGCATTAGATAGGGTTGATAGCTTTCTCCTCTTCCATACTCTTTCTTTGCTTGGTTTCCACCATACTGCATTTCTTGGTTTTCTTGGCTTTCCATTACGTCACGTCTTTTCAGTCTCTCTGTTTATCTTATTTTTTCCACAATTTCATTATTGCAGTGCCCAAGTTTTCAGCCCTTAAATTCCTTTCTTTTCTATATACACTCATTCTCTTGGTAAACTCCTCCAGCATCATTATATCTCCAGCCTGGATGTTTTTCATGAATTTTAAACTTCTATGACTAACCACCTATTTAACATATTCTACTTCACTGCTGATTTTACTACCAAACCTTCTACTTTGACATTTCTCCTGTCCCAGTGAAAGACAACTCCATCCTTCTAGGTGCTTAAGCCAAAAACAAAGTTATTATTGATTACTCTTTGTCTGACACTACACATTCAGTACCTCAAGAGATTCTGTCACCATTATTTAAAAAATATACTTGTGGCCAATTCTTACCACCTCTAACATAGCCACTTTGGTAAGTCACATTATCTTATATGAAGAACTTTCAAGTTAATCTTCCTGCCTCTATCTTTCCCCTACCCCCCTCTGTTTATACCAAACACAGCAGCTAGAATGTTCTTTTAAAATACATGTTTGGTAATATGACTCCTCTCCTCAAAGACCTCCATTGTCCCTTCATTTTATTCAGAGTAGTGATCAAAACACTTCACAATCTAGCCCTCTGAGTTCATGTCCTACTACCTTCCCCTTCATTTATGCCACTCCAGTGACAACAGCCTTCTTCCTATTCCTCCAGTGTATCAGGCACATTCCTGCCTAAAACACTCCTTTCCCACTCATTTGCACGGCTGCAGTCCCTGCCTTCTTCCAGTCATTGCTCCATTGTTGCATTCTCAGTGATTATGCCAGTTAAACTTGAACCCACATCTCCCAACACTTCACACAATTCACATCCTTCTAACCTTTTACCCAAGCATATAGTATCATCTAACATGATGTATATTATGCTTGTTGTTATATTGTCAGTCCCTGCCACCTAGAATTTAAGCTTTACAAAAGCAAAGATTTTAATCTCTGGTATTCACTGATGCATTTCAGTGCTTAGAGCAATATCTGGCCACCCAGGCTGGAGTGCAGTGGCGCTATCTCAGCTCACTGCAACCTCCTCCTCCCGGGTTCAAGCAATTCTCCTGCCTCAGCCTCCCAAGTAGCTAGGATTTTACAGGCGTGCACCACCACACTGGCTCATTTTTGTATTTTTAATAGAGATGGGGTTTCACCATTTTGGCCAGGCTGGTCTCAAACTCCTGACCTCAAGTGATCTGCCCTCCTTGGCCTCCCAAAGTGCTGGGATTACAGTCATGAGCCACCGCACCCAGCCCAAATAAATGATTTCTGGCTTTAGATTTGACATTATTCCCTGGGTCACTTTAGGCAAATATATAATAATCATCCTGGGTCTCTGTTTCATCATCTGGAAATTAGTAGATTGAAACAGATTATCTTTAAATATTATTCTTTTGCTAAAACTGTGATACTATTTCCAGAAGCAAATATTTTCTAATTATTTGGAGAACTGCTATTTATAATATAATTTTGGAATATAGGTTAAAGATGGTTTTGAAAATGTTGCAACTGAGTTAGCAAAGAGCAAACACGCTCTTATTTGGGCTCAACGAAAAGAAAATGAGTCTTCCTCTTTAATTAAAGATCTGACCTGTATGGTAAAGGAACAAAAAACAAAACTGGCAGAAGTTTCTAAATTGAAACAAGAAACAGCAGCAAATTTACAGGTAAGACTTTGCAACATCATATTTTTAAAAATTTTTTTATATTATTTTCTCAAGTGGGTTGTGATAATTTTAGGAAGTACACAAAAGGAACTTTTAAATGATACTAATTATATATTGCATATAAGAAAAATAGTACAACTAAAGAAATTAAACTCATGATTTCACAAATTGTATTGCTCATGAGAGAGCATTTAGGTAAAATAAGTAAATTAGTTTTAAGAAACATGTTCAGTTAAGTAGGTGCGAGCAGTACAGTGATACAGCAAAAATTGTGAAATTAACCAATTCTCAAATGGTTAAAGTTTGGGAAGCACCACTTGGATTGCTGATATTAATTTTGTGGTGGTGATGCTGGTGGTTTTAGATATACTTAGATGTAATAATCATTAAATTAATGTCTTTATTGCCGTTGTCTCAATTTTAAACATTAATGCTATTTTACCCAAAATTTATTTCTGGAAAGTGACTTTTAACACTATTGATATAAATGCTTGGTGAAAAATGTTGAGTATTACAGGTATAGTTTCTCTTTAACAATTTTAGAGTAAAATTCAGATTGTTTAAAGGAGAGGTCTCTTAAATTCGGCTATTTATTTCATGATCTACATTGGTCTTTAGTTAGTAAAACTAAACCTTCTAATAGAAAATTTGGTAATGTTTACTTGTATTTGCTTAAATAACATTTTTTCTCATTGTAAGATGGAAAAAATAGAAAATAAAGCAGTTATTATAATAATTCTTATTTATTTTTTCGGGGAATATACAGAATCAAATCAACACCCTTGAAATTTTAATTGAAGATGACAAGCAGAAGAGTATTCAAATAGAACTTCTCAAGCACGAAAAAGTCCAGCTTATTTCTGAGCTAGCAGCCAAGGAATCACTAATATTTGGTTTAAGGACAGAAAGAAAAGTATGGGGACATGAGCTGGCACAACAGGGTAAAATTCTCAGATTTTCAAAGGGAAAATAACTTATTCTTATAAGCGAGCAAATCTGGGTATTGGAGACAAAAAGACTCAACTCTGCCTAAAGATGCCAAGAAAAAAGGCGACCCTTTATCTGGAAGGATAAGTAGGCATTTGCCAGCCACAGGGGAATGAAGACCTCTTAGGAAATGAGAAATAGTTTATTACACCAATGAAGAAGTTATGGCTCTGATTTTTTAAATTTTTTTCCCATGATAATTTGACAACTTTTCTGAACCGTGTGTACTTTTACAAAGTAACATCTAAATATATTGTTAAAATAATTTTTTTTTTTTTGAGACAAGAGTTTTGCTCTTATTGCCCAGGCTGAAGTGTGATAGCTCAGTCTCAGCTCACTGCAACCTCTGCCTTCTGGGTTCAAGCGCTTCTCCTGCCTCAGCCTCCTGAGTAGCTGGGATTACAGCCATGTGCTGCCACGCCTGGCTAATTTTTGTATTTTTAGTAGAGACGGAGTTTAACCATGTTGGCCAGGCTGATCTGAAACTCCTGACCTCAGGTGATGCACCCACCTCGGCCTCCCAAAGTTCTGGGATTACAGGCATGAGCCACCGCACCTGGCCAAAAATAATTCTTATACAGTGATTTCAAGTTATTTGTATAGTATACACATTTAATTTTCTTTTCTGATATATGCAACATTTATTGTGCATGCACAAATTAAAATATTATATGAATGAAAACTATTTTTCAGTAAATCCTCAGTCTCATTCCCTTTCCAATCTCTGTAAAGCAAGAGATATATACTGGGTTGTTTTTTGTTTTGTTTTGTTTTGTTTTGTTTTTTTACATTCACAGATACCTTTAAAATTATGAATAGCTAAATATTTGGGTTTTTTTGGGTTTTTTTTTTGAGATGAGTCTCACTCTGTTGCCCAGGCTGAAGTGCAGTTGTGTGATCTCAGTTCGCTGCCACCCTGCCTCCCGGGTTCAAGCAATTCTCCTGCCTCATCCTCCCCAGTAGCTGGGATTATAGGCATGCGCCACCACACCCAGCTAATTTTTTTGTATTTTTACTAGAGACAGGGTTTCACCATGTTGGCCAGCCTGGTTTCAAACTCCTGACCTCAAATGGTTCGCCCACCTCAGCCTCCTAAAGTGCTAGGATTACAGGAGTGAGCAGCTTCTCCCGGCCAAGATTTTCAGTTGTAATGGAGCATTGCTTATTCGTTCATTCTCTGTAGGAATTTTTAATATGCTCTTGTTTGTTTGAATGTCATAACATGAATTAATATTACATATCTGAGTTACTTATTCTCAACTTTATTTGTGGTTTCAGGTTTTAAAATAGCCACAAGTGTTTAAGAGGCCTTTTTGTTTGCTTCCCTTTTCCTCTTCATATTGTACTATTATAAGCTATGTTTCTTTATTTCGTTTTTTTATTATTATATTACAGTTTGTTAGAGTTTGATAAGATACAAACCCCCAAGGTGTTTCAAAGTTTGTAATTGATGATTTTTGTTTCTTAGGATCTTCTCTAGCCCAAAATCGTGGAAAATTGGAGGCTCAAATTGAAAGTTTATCTCGAGAGAATGAATGTCTGCGAAAGACAAATGAAAGTGATAGTGATGCATTAAAATAAAGTGCAAAATCATAGATGACCAAACTGAAACTATTAGAAAATTAAAAGATGTAAGTTTGACATTTTATTTTGGTTAAAGAGCAATGGCAGCTTTGAAAATCTTTGGATCAAAGTATCCAAAAGTTGTTTTCAATGTTTTCCAACTGTTGTAAAATTTAGGGTAGACTATCATGCATTTATTTTATAATATTTGCCTCTTTGCTCTTAAAAGTTCTACATGATATTTATTAATTTGGAATGAACTTTACTTCAGAATTTAATGGAGAATCTTATTATGGCCTTTGGAATAACTGGAAATACCCAGTGTCAATTAAGGGTTAGGAGTCACAAGAAAATGAACATTTTATGTGATTTTTTTGTTTTTTTGTTTTTTTTTCTTTTTTATTGTTATTATATTTTAAGTTCTAGGGTACATGTGCACAACGTGCAGGTTTGTTACATATGTATACATGTGCCTTGTTGGTGTGCTGCACCCATTAATTCGTCATTTACATTAGGTATATCTCCTAATGCTGTCCCTCCCCCCTACCTCCTCCCCACAATAGGACCCGGTGTTTGATGCTCCCCTTCCCGTGTCCAACTGATCTCATTGTTCAGTTCCCACCTATGAGTGAGAACATGCGGTATTTGGTTTTCTGTTCTTGCGATAGTTTGCTGAGAATGATGGTTTCCAGCTGCATCCATGTCCCTACAAAGGACACGAACTCATCCTTTTTTATGGCTGCATAGTATTCCATGGTGTATATGTGCCACATTTTCTTAATCCAGTCTGTCAC
>NW_016814117.1:794846-808753 GCF_001698545.2 Rhinopithecus bieti
TTAAACAGGGAATCCTTTCCCCATTTCTTGTTTTTGTCAGGTTTATCAAAGATCAGATGGCTGTAGATGTGTGGTATTATTTCTGAGGGCTCTGTTCTGTTCCATTGGTCTCTATCTCTGTTTTGGTACCAGTACCATGCTGTTTTGGTTACTGTAGCTTTGTATTATAGTTTGAAGCATTTTATGTGTTTAAAATATTATTTCAAATGATAAACCATATCTAATTAACCAGAATATGAAGCATTTAAAGTTAATAAAAACAAAGTACCAATTTTTTTCTTGAAGTGTTTACAAGAAAAGATGAACACATCAAAAGATTACAAGAAAAGATCACAGAAATAGAAAATGCACTCAAGAACAACTTGATGAAAATCTTCACAACTGGATGAGGTACTTGAGAAGTTGGAAAGGCACAATGAAAGAAAAGAAAAACTAAAACAACAGTTGAAAGGAAAGGAAGTAGAACTTGAAGAAATTAGAAAAGCTTACAGGTATTATATAGTATAATGTTTCCCACTGAGAAATAAAATGTAGCCTAATAATTTAATAAACCCAATTTATTTTTCAAATTCTCATATTAGTACACTGAATCGGAAGTGGCATGATAAAGGAGAACTTCTATGTCATCTTGAAACACAAGTAAAAGAAGTGAAAGAAAAATTTGAAAACAAGGAAAAGAAACTTAAAGCGGAAAGAGACAAAAGTATTGAACTACAAAAGTAAGCATTAAGTTCTAAAGGATTTGAGATCTCCTTAATCATAAACACTGTGGAATGGGTGAAATATGTATAAAGAGAGGAGGGTTAAAAATCTTGTAGGACATAGTTACTTGCCAGGAAGTTTATTTCCATTTCATCTGTAAAATGAAGATAGCAGTAGCACCTACCTTAACTTTTAGATAAGAGGTTGACATTTTATATATATATATGTGTGTATTTATGAATAGATATAGCTTATATGAATTATCTAGTTCTTAGAATAGCGCTTGGCACATAGGAATTGCTATATGAGGCAGGCCACATATGGTGGCTTACACCTGCAATCCCAGCACTTTGGGAGGCCGAGGTAGGTGGATCACCTGAGATCAGGAGTTCGAGACCAGCCTGGTCAACACAGTGAAACCCCATCTCCACTAAAAATAGAAAAAATTAGCCGGACGTGGTGGCAGGCGCCTGCAATCCCAGCTACTCATGAGGCTGAAGCCAGAGAATCACTTGAACCTGGGAGGTGGAGGTTGCAGTGAGCCAAGATCACACCATTATACTCCAGCCTGGGCAACAAGAGCGAAACTTTGTCTCAAAAAAAAAAATTGCTATGTGAACATTTTGTTTTTATTACGATGAGCATTTTAAACTGTATTTGAATGAAAGCAGCTAGTGATATTTTAGTTGTTGTAAGTGAAATTTAGAGGAGACTGCCAGTTGACTACCAGGGGCAGTGAGCTCCTGAGGAGGCTAGAGGACATTTAGATTGCAGTTGCCAGTACAAGCTGAGGATGAGAGCCAATTTTTTTGTTTGTTTTTCCGAGACGGAGTTTCACTCTTATTGCCCAGGCTGGAGTGCAATGGCACGATCTGGGCTCACTGCAACTTCTGCCTCCTGGGTTCAAGCGATTCTCCTACCTCAATCTCCCAAGTAGCTGGGATTACAGGCATGCACCACCACACCCAGCTAATTTTTTGTATTTTTAGTAGAGACGGGGTTTCACCATGTTGGCCAATCTGGTCTCGAACTCCTGACCTCAGGTGACCCACCCGCCTCGGCCTGACAAAGGGCTGGGATTACAGGCATGAGCCACCATGCCCGACCAAGAGCCGATTTTAAAGAGAGGAAATAAAATGTGTACCTGGCTGCCACTGTTATGTGGGTTCCATAAAATACTCAAGAGGAAATAAGGTTTTACTGTGTTAAATAATATAACTAAACTTGTTAAAAATAATTTATACAGTTGGAACCTTCAAAATTAAGTAGCACAGCTTCATGATTAGTTCTTGTGTGAAGACAGAGTGATACAGATAACATGGCTATGGATAGCCCAAAAATCTCACTTAAAGATAGGTTCTAATTATGTCAAATCTAATGTAACCTGGAATTTGATTTCCTGTTGTGATTCAGTCTAATGGGAAAGTGTTGTTACACTGCAGAAAGTTTTGGTTGATAGCACAGTTGTTTTCTATTGATAGACCCTGTTCCACTTTGCTTTCAACCAAGTACTAATACAAGAACCTTGGCTTGGAATCTGTTGCAATTTTTTATCCTGCCAGTAACAAATTTACAGTTAGGAGTCTTTCAGATTCTAAAAGAAAGTCATATTCTATAATTAGCAAAAAAAACTAATAAAAATTATAAAACCTAGCAATCTTTAGACTCTTTTCCATTGCATTATTCATTATACCATTAATATAAAATGCAGACCTGATTTTATACATGAATTGTCTTTATGACTAAGACTGCTATAAATGCTTTTTAATTTAATGGAATTGTAATAAAATAAGCCAATTATTATTAATAATAACAGGTTTTACTTGTATAGCTTTTTACAATTTATAGGTTGATTTCTTCTATCTTATTTTGAACCCAACAGTAATCCTGTAAGTTTGGCAGAACAGGCAGGATTGTCCTGTTTTATAGTTGAAAAACTCAGCTTGTGACTTGCCCCTAGTCACTTGGCTACTAAGTGGTACAATTTTTAAAAGGCTTTTGATGCATGTTCCTTATGTTCAATCTGTTATTACTGATTGCTGTACCAAAACCAGAAAATGTGATCTTTTTATGAACGTTACTTTTTTAATAGCATTATTTGTATTTATATAAAGGAATTGTTTTGCCTCCAGGATACTTTTAGCATGAACATTTTGTGGATACCATTTAGTGTGTTTCGTCCACTAAGCCTTACCATAAGGAAGCCACAAATACATGTTCATAAACTTAAACCATCTGTAGTATGCACTTGTCAAATTATCACATTGAAAACCTAGAGAAAAAAGACTGATAGTAGTCATCATCTGTGAAGGTGCTTATAAACTATACCCTTAAGCCAGATGGTGGCTCACCTCTGTAATCCCAGCACTTTGGGAAGCCAAGGCGGGCAGATCACTTTAGGCCAGGAGTTCAAGACCAGCCTGTCCAACATAGTGAAACCCTGTCTGTACTAAAAATACAGAAAATTAGCTGGGCCATGGTGGTGCACAGCCTGTAATCTCACTTACTTGGGAGGCTGAGGCATGAGAATCACTTGAACCTGGGAGCCAGAGGTTGCTTTGAGCCATGATCATGCCACTGCACTCCAACCTGGGTGACACAGCCAGACCCTGTCTCAAAAATAAAATTAAATTAAAAACTGTACTCTAAGGCTCAAAATAAATTGGGAAACAGAATACTCTAACTTTCAGAAAATGAAAATGTAACAAATATTAGTGATATATGATCCTAACCTAATTGTTACCCTAATAGATTTTGCTAGATGATGAACTACTTATATCTTTAGTTACCCTGTAATAGCCCTTTGATATTTTCGTAATACCGAGTTATGTTTTCATTAGTATGAATGTGAGCCCCCCGAGAAGAAATAACATCCTAATCTATACATTCACACCACATATACACATATATATGTGGGTGTTCTTGTTTTTTTAAGGAATGCAATGGAAAAGCTTCATAGTATGGATGATGCCTTTAAAAAACAAGTTGATGCAATTGTTGAAGCTCATCAAGCTGAAATAGCACAACTGGCAAATGAAAAGCAGAAGTGTATTGATTCTGCAAATTTAAAGGTACTGTAAGTAAAATTCACTTCAGTAATCAGTATATTACATGACTATAGCTAAATAAGTTAGATCTTCGAGAATTATAAAGAGAAAAGGCAACATGATCTCATGACCAAATAGATATGAGGAATGTTACCAAAACTATCATGAAACCAGGGTAAAATGTTGGTAATACTTAGATTAATTGTAGAACATAATTCTAATTTCTAAACAAAAATCGTACATTTGATTCTAGTGTGTACTTTCTCTGCTCTCTGGATAAAAATTTCATATCTAATCTTGGATAGAAGTCTGTTTGGTTACACATAGGCAGGGTGAGAATTGGAATGTATTAAACATAATCCATCACCATCTTGGAAAAAGTTATCAAAGAGTACTAGGGTTCAAGACTATCAACTTTATTATCTCAATATTATTAACAAAGTAATGAGTTTAGAGTGATGCTAAATCACAGGCAAACATCAGAAGCACCTATGAAGCTTTTTAATAATACATACTCAGGCCAGGCGCGGTGGCTCACGCATGTAATCCCAGCACTTTGGGAGGCCGAGGCGGGCGGATCATGAGGTCAGGAGATCAAGACCATCCTGGCCAACATGGTGAAACCCCGTCTCTACTAAAACTACAAAAATTAGCTGGGCATGGTGGTGGGCACCTGTAATTCCAGCTACTCGGGAGGCTGAGGCAGGAGAATGCGTTGAACCCGGGAGGTGGGGGTTGCGGTGAGCCGAGATTGCGCCACTGCACTCCAACCTGGTGACAAAGCAAGATTCTGTCTTAAAAAACAAAAAAATAAAACAAAAAAAACACCGTATTCATGAACGTCCCCTCAGAGACTCATTCACTAAGTCTGAAGTCAGACTCAGGTATTTTTTTTATTTCACAGGTGATTCTTATGTGACCTCTCTGGTGAGATAATTATGAATTTCCATTTTTTCCTGCTTCTGAAGTGGTAATAAGAAACTAAGGTATCTATCTGTAAAACTGGAGATGCAGAAATCAGCAACTATAAAAGAGTGCACCAACAGAAAGACAAAGTAATGCTCCATATAGAAATTATATGACTGGGTGCCGTGGCTCAAGCCTGTAATCCCAGCAGAGGCCGAGGCTGGTGGATCAGTTGAGCTAAGGAATTCAAGACCAGCCTGGCCAACATGGTGAAACCCCATCTCCACTAAAAATACAAAAATTAGCGGGGTGTTGTGGCACATGCCTATAGTCACAGCTATTTGGGAGACTGAGGTCACAGGATCACTTTAGCCTAGGAGGCGGAGATTTCAGTGCTCCAAGATTGTGCCATGCTGCACTCCAGCCTGGACTACAGAGCGAGACCCTGTCTCAGAAAAAAAAAAAGAAATCATAATCAAGGTTGTTGTTTAAATGACATTATCCTCAGGACTCTGTGCAAAGAAAAAGAGGGAGTAACGTCTTGGGAAATAATCGCAATAAGAATATAACTTGTCCAAAATTTAGTCTTTTGTTTCATGTGAACAGATATTCCAAATATTTTACTTAAAAACTACCAAATGCAGGCCAGGCGCAGTGGCTCACACCTGTGATCCCAGCACTTTGGAAGGCCGAGGTGGGTGGATCATCTGAGGTTGGGAGTTTAAGACCAGCCTGACCAACATGGAGAAACCTCGTCTCTACTAAAAATACAAAATTAGCCGGGCATGGTGGCACATGCCTGTAATCCAGCTACTCAGGAGGCTAAGGCAGGAGAATTGCTTGAACCCGGGAGGCAGAGGTTGCAGTGAGCCAAGATCACACCATTGCACTCCAGCCTGGGCAAAAGAGTGAAACTCTGTCTCAAAATTTAAAAAAGCTACCAAATGTAGGCTGGGCATGGTGGCTTAACACCTGTAATCCCAACACTTACTAGGAGGTTGAGGTTGAGGTGGAAGTATCACTCAAGACCAGGAGTTCAAGACCAGCCTGGGCAACATAGCAAGACCTTGTCTCTACAGAAAAAAAAATGTGTTAATTATCCTGGCGTAGTGGTACACGCCTGTAGACCTGTCTACTCAGGAGGCTGAGATGTGAGGATTGCTTGAGCCCAGGAGTTCGAGACTATGGTGAGCTATGATCATACCACTGCACTCCAGCCTGGGTGACAGCAATATCCTATCTCAAAATTTTAAAAATCTACCAAATGTTTAACAAGGTTACATCAGGTAATACTAAATAAGGATTAAACCTTAAATAAGGTTACAGGTAATACTAAATAAGTTAATACTAAGTAAGGTTTAAGTATTAACCTCAATACTAAATAAGTTTAAGGTTTAAACACTTAAGGGAAGTGTTTCAAGTAATATCAAAGGGAAGAGTTTTAGAAATAGCACTAGAGCTTAAATATGATATATGATCATTGGGTTTATAGGCAGGGGATTATGAGGTATCAGATAGTGATGATTACTTAAATTAGGAGAAATACTAGCTTTCTAAGGGAAAAGAGATTGAGAGATCTACATTAGGGGTTAGGAAGCATGAAGTAAACATAAAAAGATGGTCATATTGGTAACATTATCAGAAGTGTTATGATATCGTAGGAAAGACAGTTTCAATTAGAAGTTAACAATATCAACTACGGCTACTCCTAGGAGAATGTAGGTTAGGAATAAATGATAAAATGATCTCTCAAAAAGATGGCAATATATAACCACCAACAGCATTTTTAGAAAAGCTGTAGGCACTACATTAAAGATAGGGTTTCTTTGGGGAAGGAGGTTATTTCAGTTTTAAAAATCTATAAGGAACTGGTGTTTAAGCTGAACTTGTGACTCAGCATTGATAAGCAGCATAGGACTGTAGAAGGATTAATCAAAAGCATGGGATTCTGTGCTAGCTATGATATATAGAAACTGTACAACCATAAACAGATTTTCTAAGCTCTAAAATAGAGTTAAAATGTGTGTGTGTGTGTGTGTGTGTGTGTGTGTGTGTGTATTTTTTTTTTTGGAGATGGAGTTTCACTCTTGTTCTGGCTGGAGTGCAATGGTGCTATCTCGCCTTACTGCAACCTCCACCTCCTGGGTTCAAGTGACTCTCCTCCCTCAGCTTCCCGAGTAGCTGGGTTACAGGTGTGTACCACCACACCCGGCTAATTTTGTATTTTTAGCAGAGGCAGGGTTTCACCATGTTGGCCAGGCTGGTCTCAAACTCCTGACCTCAAGTGATCTGCCCACTTCAGCCTCCCAAAGTGCTGGGATTACAGCTGTGAGCCACCACACCTGGCCAAGTTAAAATACATTTCCATGTCTTGGCCAAGCGCGATGGCTCACGCCTGTAATCCCAGCACTTTGGGAGGCCAAGGTAGGCGGGTCATGAGGTCAGGAGATCGAGACCATCCTGGCTAACATGGTAAAACCCCATCTCTACTAAAAATACAAAGAAAAAAATTAGCCGAGCGTGGTAGCGGATGCCTGTAGTCCCAGCTACTCGGGAATCTGAGGGAGGAGAATAGCATGAACCTGGGAAGCGGAGCTTGCAGTGAGCAGAGATCACGCCACTGCATTCCAGCCTGGGCAACAGAGCGAGACTCCATCTCAAAAAAAGGGAAAAATATATATATATATAGAGAGAGAGAGAGAGAGAGAAGAGAGAGAGGAGCAATTCTTTTTCACAAGAAGTTATGAAAACTAAGTAGGGATATACATTAATGCATGAATACTTCTGTATACTGTATAAAACCACTGTTATTTTCCTGTTAGCATTTGAGCAAGTTACTTTTACGTCTTTCTTCAAGTACATCACAAATTTCAAAAAGTGTAAGAATAAATTGTGGACCCTTTTTCTTTCAGAATGCTTTAAAAATACATTTCTTTAAGAATTAAATGTAAAATCTTACATGTCGAAATTTAGGTCATCAAATTGAAAAGAAGAAATGCGTGAATGTGTGGGGTGAGAACAAAAGAACAATGGGAAGCAAAAATTAGCAACTTGCTTTTGCTTTAAGTGAAATTCAAGCAAGATATGTGATAGGTTCTGAGAATGAATTAATTGAAATGGGACCAGCAGACCTATGTAAAAATGATTAAATATTGTAATATAGTAACTGCTATGACTTTGAAATCTCTTTCTACACATTTCCTTATGAATATATTTTAAAGACTTTTGATCAAGTATTTACTAATTGTATAGGTTTTTTATAATAAATTGTTGACAGTTTTGTCTATTTAGAAAAAAACTGTCATAACTAGACTTAACATTTTTCTTGTTTCTGTACTATACGTTGTTTGGTAATTACACATTTGCCTACAAATTTGTAAATGAAAAGATAGTTTTTGGACTATATGGGGTAAAATATTTTAATCGTTGTCTTTATTGTGATGATGGAAGAACTAATTATATTTATTGTCATTAGTTGATGTAGCTCAATTCTTTTAAAGGCTTAGTGTTGCAAAAGCATTTGAAATCTGTATGATAAAAGATGTGAATCTTAGGAAAGTATATGTAGCATCTCCACATCACTCATTATGACCCTTTTTTTATAATGCATATATCTTTTTCATTAAAGATTACCATTTAAGGTTTTATAAATAGTTGTCTGTTCCTGAAGAGGAACACCACTGTTCTACCTTCATTCTCCCTTCTATTCACTGTACTATGAAGAAATTCATATATGTACTGAAGCCCCAGTAACTCATTTCATCCATACAAGGTCATTACCTGTATCTACTATTTCACTTTGTCACATTCATATGCTATGTATGCAGAACAAAAGTCTGAAGTACTATGCCCCTCTTCTATTTCTAAAAGGAATGAATATACATTTTCTTGAGTATTGGTACTGAACTAAGATTTAAAAGTAAATGGAACCAAAAATAAGTGCTTCATAAGGAGGAGGCCCCATTCATTATAGGATAATCTTTGTGTTGAAATTGTGAGCAACAATCAACATAACAACATTGTATAATGGGGAGTCTTAAGAAGAGGGGTGAATCTTTGGAGAAGTAAGCTGAAAAACTTCCCTCAGTTTGACTTAAAATACCCTACATGGCTGGGTGCAGTGCTCATACCTGTAATTCCAGCACTTGGGAATACCTGAGGCAGGGAGGATTGTTTGTTGCCCAGGAGTTAAGGACACCAGCCTGGGCAAATAGGTGAGGCCCTGTCTCTTAAACCACAAACAAACAAAAAACCTAACAAATACAAGGTTTCAGTAAAGCCTGGGGGTAAAACATAGAACGACATCTAGGACGTTATAGTGAAACTGTTAGGAAGCTCTTGAAAGGAGCAAAGAAAATATTCTCCATATAGAGGAACAACAGTTTTAACAGCTGACTTATCAGAAACAAACGGGAGGGCCAGAAGGAGTGGCAATGTATTTGACATGCTGTAGAAAGGAACTGAATCAGAATTTACAGTTAGCAAAACTGTTCTTCAAAGAAAGCAAAATAAAGACATCTCAGATTAATGAAGACCAAGGAAAGGTGTATTGATAGCCAGCCTGCCTAAAAGCTGAAGAAAACCTTAAAGGCTTCAAAGAAATGATACCAGGAAAGTTGACTCAAATCCATGAAAAAATTAGTATTATTAAAAAGTAAAATTTGTGGGATAAATTTTTACATAAAAGGGACAATGTATTTTTCTTTCTTTTGGCTAGAAGGACACAAAGCAATGATAACTATTGTTTAATTTATAAAATATGTAACTATGACAAAAAATGCATAAAGTTGGGGGAAGAAAATAGAGCTATATTCCGAAAAGTTTACCGGATGAAATAGTAGAAGATGGCTGCATTAAATTAAAATGCATATTGTCATCACTAGAATAGCCACTAAGAAAATAATACAGTTTAAAAATGAACACTGGAAATTCCACTTCTGGAATAACTAAATAAGGACTTCTGCAGACCTGTTTCCCACCAAAACAACCTTAACTGGTGAAAAGTACTTTAAAACAGCCATTTAAAATCACTGAAAATTATCCTTAGGGTATACAGCAAAAGAAGAAACATTTATTCGAGAAAAATTTAAATTCAGTAAGAATGGCAAAAACCTGTGGCACTGAACCAAGATCATGTCTCACCCTCAGCTCAGCCCGATGGCAGCTCCACAGTAAGTGGAGCTCCTGGCCTAGAAGATAAGATTTCCTCTCCACTAACAAATAGGATATTTCACCAGCTGGGCAGGCCATGAGCATTCCTCGTGTCTTTCAATAGGGTTACAACAAAGGCTAAATTCCTGCTACACGTAACAAAACTGTAGGGGGCTCTCTTCCTTCCATGCATAGGGCAGGCCAAGAGTACCAGGAGCCCAATTACCCTTTCCCCAACTCATAAGGTAAAGACGTTTTATAATGGTAAAATGTTAATCCATCAGGAAGTTGTAATCTGTGATACCTAACAAGAGAGCCCCAATATATATGAAGCAAAAACAGACTTTAATGGAGAAATTGGTTATTAAACAATAGAGACAAGTACTCCACTTTCAATCATAGAACAACTAAGCAGAAGATCAACAAGAAAATAAAAGACATCAACACTATAAACCAACTAAGTTTAGCAGACATCTATACAACATTCTACTCAACAGCAGAATACTGTTACATCTGTCTCAAAAGCACATAGAACATTCTGCAGGATAGATAACATGCTAGGCCATGAAATGAACCTCTGTAAATTTTAAAGTGCTGCAGTCATACAAAGCACATTCTCTGACCACAAAGGACTGAAATTAGAATAACAACAACAAAAACTGGGAAATTTACAAATATGTGAAAATTTTAAGACACTTCTAAATAAGCAGTGGGTCAAGTAAGAAATCACAAAAGAAATTTAAAAATTATTTAAGGCTGGCCAGGGGCAGGGCTCACTCCTGTAATCCCAGCACTTTGGGAGGCTCAAGCAGGCACATCACGAGGTCAGGAGTTCAAGACCAGCCTGACCAACATGATGAAACCCCGTCTCTACTAAAAATACAAAAAGTGGCCAGGTGTGGTGGTGCATGCCTGTAATCCCGGCTATTCAGGAGACTGAGGCAGGAGAATAGCTTGAACTGGGGAGGTGGAGGTTGCAGTGAGCTGAGATCGCACCACTGCACTCCAGCCTGGGTGACAGAGTGAGACTCCATCTCAAAAATTAAGGCTGCCACCACTTCCAACACCCACTTGGAGGCTGGCAGCCCCAGCTAGTCAGCACCCTACCACAGCCAACAAGTGTGCACTCTGCTGTGCTGCCACTGCCACTGGCATGAATTAACAAGCATGGATCCTGCTGCCACCACTTGATAAAGTGCTTTGGATGAAACCACCCTAAAGAGTGTTGTGGCCAGTGATCTGGGAACACTGGTACTTCCAGCATGGTGAGTTCACAACCTCAGAGGGCCAGAGAATAAAGTCAGGGGCCCAATACCAGCCCCTCAGACTTAGAAGAACATGCAGCCCAGGAATACTCAGCTGAGTCCTGACCTCCCAAAAAATCCAGAAATAGCTAGTTGGCTGAACCTACCTTATACCACAATCAGAATCCTCCCCAAGGATATCAAAGAAGATAAAACCAAACAAGCCCCATCCAAAGGACAAGAATTTCAAACATTGAAGGAACACCAGCCCACACAGATGAGAAAGAACCAAGAACTATGAAAACCCAAAAACCCAAAATGTCTTCCCTCCAAACAACTACACTAGTTCCCCAACAATGGTTCTTAACTGAGCTGAAATGGCTGAAATGACAGAAATAGAGATTAGAACATGGATTGGACTGAAGATCATCAACATTCAAGAGATAGTTGAAATCCAATCAAGCATTTTAAAGATTACAATAAAACAGTATAGGAAATAAAAGCCAAAATCACCATTTTGAGACAGAACCTAACTGACCTGATAGAACTGAAAAACTTACTTCAAGAACTTCAGAATGCAACTGCATATATTAATAGCAGAATCAACCAAGCTGAGGAAAAAATTCAAAGCTCAAAGGCCTGCTCTCTAAAATAGCTCAGTCAGACAAAAAAGAAGAAAACCAATGAAGAATGAACAAAACCTCCAAGAAATACAGGATTATGTAACAAAACCAAATCTATGACTCACTGGCATCCCTGAAAGACAGGGAGAGAAAGCAAGCAACTTGGAAAACATTTCAGCATATCATCCATGAAAATTTCACCAGCCTTGCTAGAGAAGCCAGCATTCAAACTCAGGAAATGCAGAGAACCCCTGCAAAATACTAAACAAGACCATCCCTAATACACATAAGTCACCAGATTCTCCAAGGCCAAATGAAAGAAAAAAGAGGCAACTCAGGGGAAATCCCATCAGGCTAACAGCAGACCTTTCAGCAAAGACTCTACAAGCAAGAAGAGAATGGGGGCCTATATTCAGCATTCATAAAGAAAACAATTTCCAACAAGAATTTCATTTCCAACCAAACTAAGTTTCATAAGCAAAGTAGAAATAAGATGCTTTTCAGATAAGCAAGTGCTAAGTGACTATGTTACCACCAGATCTGCATTATAAGCAGTCCTGATGGGAGTACTAAGCAATGTTAGGAAAGATCATTACTAGCCACCACAAAAACACTGAAGTACATAGACCAGTGACACTCTAAAGTAAACACACAAACAAGACTATATAATAATCAGGTAACAAGATGATGACAGAAACAAATCCATGCATATAAATACAAACTGAATGTAAATAGCTAAATGCCCCCAATTAAAAGGCACAGAGTGGGGGGCAGGGCATAGTAGAACAAAGGCAGCAGACGGCTTCTGCAGACCTAAATGTCCCTGTCTGACAGCTCTGATGAAAGTAGTGGTTCTCTCAGCATGGTGTTCAAGCTGCAAGAATGGACAGACTGCCTCCCCAAGTGGGTCCCTGCCCCCCGTGTAGCCTGACTGGGAAACACCTCCCAGTAGAGACCGACAGACACCTCAAACAGGCGGGTGCCCCTCTGGGACGAAGCTTCCAGAGGAAGGATCAGGCAGCAATATTTGCTGTTCTGGAGCCTCTGCTGGTGATACCCAGGCAAACAGGGTCTGGATGGACTTGCAGCAAACTCCAACAGACCTGCAGCTAAAGGGTCTGACTGGTAGTAGGAAAACTAACAAACAGAAAGGAATAGCATCAACATCAACAAAAAGGACATCCACACCAAAACCCCATCTGTAGGTCACCAACATCAAAGACCAAAGATAGATAAAACCACAAAGATGGGGAGAAACCAGAGCAGACAATCTGAAAATGCCAAAAAACAGTGCCTCTTCTCCAAAGGATCACAGCTCCTCGCCAGCAAGGGAACAAAACTGGACAGAGAATGAGTTTGACGAGTTGACAGAAGTAGGCTTCAGAAGGTCGGTAATAACAAACTTCCCTGAGCTAAAAGAGCATGTTCTAACCCATCGCAAGGAAGCTAAAAACCTTGAAAAAAGGTTAGATGAATGGCTACCTAGAATAAACAGTGTAGAGAACACCTTAAATGACCTGATGGAGCTGAAAACCATGGCACAAGAACTTCCTGACGCATGCATAAGCTTCAATAGCTGATTTGATCAAGTGGAAGAAAAGATATCAGTGATTGAAGATCAAATTAATGAAATAAAGCGAGAAGACATGATTAGAGAAAAAAGAGTGAAAAGAAACGAACAAACCCTCCAAGAAATACAGGACTATGTGAAAAGACAAAATCTACATTTGATTGGTGTACCTGAAAGTGACAGGGAGAATGGAACCAAGCTGGAAAACACTCTTCAGTTTACTCTCCAGGAGAGTTTCCCTAATCTAGCAAGGCAGGCCAACATTCAAATTCAGGAAATACAGAGAACACCACAAAGATACTCCTCGAAAACAGCCACCCTAAAACGCATAATTTTCAGATTCACCAAGGTTGAAATGAAGGAAACAATGTTAAGGGCAGCCAGAGAGAAAGGTCGGGTTACCCACAAAGGGAAGCCCATCAGACTAACAGCAGATCTCTCAGCAGAGACCCTACAAGCCAGAAGAGAGTGGGGGCCAATATTCAACATTCTTAAAGAATAGAATTTTCAATCCAGAATTTCATATCCAGCCAAACTAAGCTTCATAAGTGAAGGAGAAACAAAATTCTTTACAGACAAGCAAATGCTGAGAGATTTTTGTCACCACCAGGCCTTCCTTACAAGAGCTCCTAGAGGAAGCATTAAACATGGAAAGGAACAACCA
>NW_016814117.1:811869-812607 GCF_001698545.2 Rhinopithecus bieti
AAAGTATATATATATATATATATTTTAAAGGCACCAAGTGGCAAGTTAGATAAAGAAGAAAGACCCATCGGTATGCTATCTTCAAGACCCCCATCTTACATGCAGTGACACCCATAGGCTCACAAAAGGACAGAAAAAAATATACCAAGCAAATGGAAAACAGAAAAGAAGCAAGTGTTGCTATCCTAATTTCAGACAAAACAGACTTTAAACCAGCAAAGATCAAAAAGGACAATGATGATACATAATGGTATAAGGTTCAGTTAAATAAAACCTAACAATCCTAAATATATATGCCCATAACACAGGAGCACCCAGATTTGATAAAATTCAGCTTCCCATCAGTTAAAAGCCCTCAACAAACTAGACATTGAAGGAACGTACTTCAAAATAATGAAAGCCATCTACTACAAACCCACAGCCAACATCATACTGAATGCGCAAAACCTGGAAACATTCCACTTGAAAATCAGAACAAAACAAGGACACTTTCTCTCACCACTTCTATTCAACATAGTACTGGAAGTGCTAGCAACAGCAATCAAACAAGAGAAAGAAATAAAGGGCATCCAAATAGGAATAGAGGAAGTCGGCCAGGCACGGTGGCTCAAGCCTGTAATCCCAGCACTTTGGGAGGCCGAGACGGGCGGATCACGAGGTCAGGAGATCGAGACCATCCTGGCTAACATGGTGAAACCTGTCTCTACTAAAAAAAAAAAAAAAAAAAAAAAAAAAAAA
>NW_016814117.1:812840-848318 GCF_001698545.2 Rhinopithecus bieti
AAAAAAAAAAAAAAAAGGCACAAAAAAATACAAAAAAAAAAGGAATAGAGGAAGTCAAACTATCCCTGTTTGAAGATGATATGGTTCTTTACCTAGCAAACCCCATAGTTTGTGCCCAAAAGCTCCTTAATCTGATACTTCACCAAAGTTTCAGGATACAAAATCAATGTACAAAATCAGTAGCATTGCTATACACCAACAGCATCCAAGCTGAGAGCCAAATTAAGAATGCAGTCCTATTCACAATAGCCACAAAAGAATGAACTGCCTAGGAACACAGCTAATCAGGGAGGTGAAAGATCTCTATAATGAGAATTATAAAACACTCTTCTAAGAAATCAGAGATGACACAAACAAGTGGAAAACATTCCATGTACATGGATGGGAAGAATCAATATTGTCAAAATGGTTGTACTGCCCAAAGCAATTTATAGATTCAATGTTATTCCTATTAAACTACCAATGTATTATTCACAGAATTTTAAAAGACTATTTTAAAATTCATATGGAATGAAGAACCCAAATATCCAAAGCAATCCTAAGCAAAGATAACAAAGCTGGAGGCATCGCATTACCTGATTTCAAACTATACTACAAAGCTACAGTAACCAAAACAGCATAATATTTGTATAAAACAGACATATAAGCCAATGGAACAGAATATAGAGCCCAGAAATAATTCTGCACACCTACAACCATCTGGTCTTTGACAAAATTAACAGAAACAAGCAATGGAGAAAGGACTTCCTATTCAATAAATGGTACTGGGATAACTAGTTAGCCATATGCAGAAGAGTGAAACTGTATCCCTTCCTGACACCATATAAAAAAATCAACTTGTCTGGGTGTGGTGGCTCACACCTGTAATCCTAGCACTTTGGGAGGTCGAGGCAGGCAGATCACTTGAGGTCAGGAGTTCCAGATCAGCCTGGCCAACATGATGAAACCCCTCTCTACTAAAACTACAAAATTAGCTGGGTGTGGTGGTGCACACCTATAGTCACAGCTACTCGGGAGGCTGAGGCACAATAATTGGTTGAGCCCAGGAGGTGGAGGTTGCAGTGAGCCAAGATTGCGCTACTGCACTCTAGCCTGGGTGACAGAGTGAGACTCTGTCTCAAAAAATTATATAAAACAAAATGAAAATAATAAATAAATAAATAAATAAATAAATGGCAATAGTAAGTGTTGACAATGATGTAGTAATAGGAATCCTCATACACTGCTAGTGGGAATGTACAATGGTGCAGCCACTTTGGAAAACATTCTGGCAGTTCGGCAGAAGGTTATTATATAATCCAGTAATTCCATCCCTAGGTACATACCCAGGAGAAATGAAAATTTTGTCCACCCAAAAACCTATATGCAAATGTTAACAACAGCATTATTCAAAAGAGCCAAAAGGTGGAAACAATCCAAATATCCATCATGTGATGAATGGATAAATAAAATGTGGTATATCCATACAATGGAGTATTATTTGGCAATAAAAAGAAATGAATACTGACACAACATGCAATATGCAAATGTCCAGAATAGGCAATTTATAGAGACAGAAAGTAGATTGATTAGTGGTTGCCAGAGGCTGGGAGTTTCAGGGGAAAGGAACATTTAGTTTTTGGGGGCACTGAATATATTAAAAATCAATAAATTATACACTTAAATGAGTGAATTACATAGTATGTAAATTTTATCTCTATAATGAAAAAACAAGAATTCAGTATTTAATAATACACTAAAACTTGATTTCAGACAAAAGAAGGGAATAAAGTGGGAACACAGGAATAAAACCATTTGATATGTATAGAAAGCAAATCATGAAGTACCAGCTGTACATCCAATAATATCAATATTTACATTAAATGTGAATGGTCTAAACAAGAACTTGGCAAATGTAGGCTGCGAGCCAAATTCTGTCTGCTACTTGTTTTGAAAAATAAAGTTCCCCTGGAACACACCCATGCACATCCATTTATATATTCTATTGATGCTTTTGTGCTACAATAGCAAATTTAAGAGTGCAAAAGAGACTTCCCTGAAAAGTCTAAAATATGTATTACCTAGTCTCTTATGGAAAAAGTTTGCTGATCCCTGATCTAAATATGCTAGTCAATGAACAGAGATTGTCAGACTAGATTTTTTTTTAAGTCAAGATCCAACTATATTTTGCCTATAAGAGACAGATTTTAGACTCAAAGACACAAATCGGTTGATAGGCAAAAGATGAGAAAAGATAGACTAAGCATTCAATCATTTTAATAATTCAAAATGAATTAATATAAGAGCTGAGACCATAAAACTTTTAGAAGTTTATGGCCCACTTCTTGGTATATATCCAAAGGAAATAAAACTAGTATCTCAAAGAGTTATCTGCATCCTTATGTTCATTGCAGCATTATTTACAATGGCAAAACATAGAAACAACATAAGTGTTCACTGAAGGATGAATGGATTTTAAAAAATGGTAGATTCAAATGAAATATTATTCAGCCATAAGAAACAAGGAAATTACTTCATTTGCGACAATATGGATGAATCTGGAGGACATTATACTGAGTAAAATAGGGCCAGACACAGAAAGACAAAAACTGTAGGATCTCACTTATATGTGGAATCTAAAAAAGTTGAACTCACAGAAGTAGAGAACATAATGGTGGCTGCTGGGAGCTGGGGGTTGGGGTAAATTGGGAGATGTTGGTTAAAATGTATACACTCTCACTCAAAAGATGAATAGGTTCTGGGGATCTGATGTACAGCATGGTGACTTTAGTTAATAATACTGTATTGTTTGATAAGAGAATAGATTTTAAGCCTCCTCACCTCTCCTCAAGCACACACTCAAAAAAAGGTAACTATGGGTGATGGTAGTAATCAATATACAACGTATAATGTATATCAAATCATCACATTGTACACTTTGAATAATACAATTTTGTCTATTAAATATTTGTACATTTTAAAAGACAACATGAAACAAAATCCTTGTGCCCTTGGGTTAGGCAAAGATTCTTTAGACATGAAAAAGTATGATCCATAATGTTATGGGCTGATCATGTAACCCCAAATTCACATGTTGAAGTCCTAACCCCCAACACCCCTCATAATGTGACTGTATTTAAAGACTGAGCCTCTAAAGAGGTAATTAAATTCAATGAAGTCATATTGATGAACCTTAATCCAATCTGACTGGTGTCCTTATAAGAAGGAAGAGAGACACCAAGGATGTGCATGTACTTTGGAAAGGCCATGTGAGGAATAGGGAAGGTACCATCTGTAAGCCAAGAAAAGAGGCCTCAGAAAAATCATACCCAATGATACCTTGAACTTGGACTTCTACCTTCCAGAACTGTGAAAAAACTAATTTATGTTGTTTAAGCCACTCAGTCTGTAGAATTATATTATGGTAGCCCCAGCAAACTAATACACATACAATTGATAAATTAGACTTCACCACAATTAAAACATTTTGTGCCTCAAAGCACACCATTAAAAATGAAAAGATAAACACAGACTGAGAAAAAATATTTGTAAATTATGCATATGATCAAACATTTATATCCAGAATATACAAAAACTTGTACAATTCCAATAAAAGACTGCACAGTATAAAAGGGCCAAAATATCTGAATAAACATTTCACCCAAAAAGGTATCCATACAGCCAATAAGCACACAAAAATGGTGATCAACATCACTAGACTGAGATAAATGAAAATTAAAATAAAAGTCAGATGCCATTTCACACCCACCCAAATGGTTTTAATAAAAATGACCAACAATAACAAATGTTAACAGGGATGTGGAGAAACTGGAACACACAGGGTGGGAGTGTAAGATGGTATAGCCACTTTGGAAAACCCTTTGGCAGTTTCTTGACATGTTAACAGAAATAGTAATTCCACTCCTAGCAATCTACTCAAGATAAAAACATGCCCACACAAAGATTTTTATGTATGTTCATAGTAGCATCATTCATAATTGCCAAAAGGGAAAACAAAGCAAATGTCCATATACTGGTAAATAGATATATAAAATGTGGTATGATCACACAGTGGAAATCTACTTGGAAATAAAAAGAAACAAAGAACAGGTACTACAACATGGATAACCTTGTATTAGTCTGTTTTCACACAGCTATAAAAAATACCTGAGACTGGATAATTTATAAAGGAAAGAGGTTTAATTGACTCACAGTCTGCATGGCTGGGGAGGCCTCAGGAAACTTATAACTATGGCAGAAGGCTAAGGGGAAGCAAGGCACGTCTTACATGGTGGCAGAAGAGACAGCAAAGAAAGTCATACACTTTAAAACCATCAAATCTTGTGAGAACTTACTATCATGAGAACAGCATTGGGGAAAGCGCCCCCATGATCCAGTCGCCTCCCACCAGGTCCCTCCCTCAACATGTAGGGATCACAATTTGAGATGAGATTTGAGTGGAGACACAGAGCCAAACCATATCAAACCTCAAAACCAATATGCACAGTGAAAGAAGCCAGATGCAAAAGGTCACATATTGTATGATCCCATTTATATTAAATGTCTGCAAAAGGCAAGTGTACAGAGACAGAAAGCAGCTTCATGGATGACTGGGGCTAGGGATACAAATGGGGAGTGAATGCCTCCAAATCAGCTAGAGGGATCTTTTTGGAGTGATCGTAATGTTCTAAAATTGCTTTGTCATGGTGTTTGCACAACTCTGTAAATTGCAGGTCTGTAAAAATTATTGAATTTTACACTTTAAGTGTGGGTGAACTTTATGGTATGAAAATTATACTGCAATTCACTGCTTATAAAGCAGCCATAAGAGTACTAGGTTGGCTGTATTAGTATTAGACAAAATAAACTTTAAGGCAGGAAATATTACTAGAAATAAAGATGGATATTTCATAATGACAAAAGGCAAATACGTCATGAAGATATAACCATTATGTGCATCTAACAACAAAGCCACAAAATACATGAGCAAAAATTAAAGGGAAAATAGACCATTCAATAACTGTATTTGCCAATGTCAATATTTCACTCTCAATATCTCACAGGGCAACCTGCAGAAAATCAGCAAGAATGATGAAGACTTGAACAACACTATAAACTAATCTGACCTGATATTTTATAGAGATCTCCACTCAAAGACAACAAAATATGCATTCTTTTTAAGTAGACATCTACCATTATCTAGCATATATATCGTATGCTAGACTACAAAACAAATCTCAACAGATTTAAAAAGTTTTAAGTGGCTAAATTAGAAATCAACCACAGAAAGAAATTTGAGACATACAAAAATATTTGCAAATTAAACAGTAAACGGTTAAATAACCTATGAGTTAAGAAATAAAGCACAAAGAAAAGTAGAAAATATTTTGAATTAAATGAAAATAAAAATAAAACAGCAAAATATATAGGATACAGCAGAGCAATGTTTAGAGGGCAATGTATAGCTTTAAATGCCCATGTTAAAAAGAAGAATGGTTTCAAATCATTAAGTTAATCTTCCCTCTTAAGAAATCAGAAAAATAAGTCACTTAAGCCTAAGAATGGAAATATTAAAGATCAGTACTAAAATTAATGAAATAGAAAACAAAAAGGCAGTAGAGAAAAGCAATGAAACCAACAATTTGTTATTTAAAAATATAAACAAAATTGATGCACTTTTAGCAACTCTGGGCAATAGAAAAGAGAGAATAAAAACTACCAAAATCAGATGGCTGGGCATGGTGGCTCATGCCTGTAATTCCAGCTACTTGGGAGGCTGAGGCAGGAGAATCACTTGAAACTGGGAGACAGAGGTTGCACTGAGCCAAGATCATGCCACTGCACTCCAGCATGGACAACAGAGTGAGACTCCATCTTAAAAAACAAACAAACAAAAAACCCTACCAAAATCAGGAATAAAAAGGAAACTGCATTACCAAGTCTAGACTCTACAGAACATATTAGATGGCTTAGTTAAAGTGAACAAATTCCTAAAAAGATGCAAATTACTGAAACTGACTCAAGAAAGAATAGAAGATCTGAATCAACCTGTAACAAGTAAAGAAATTGAATTCCCACAAAGAAAAGCTCAGGTTCAGATGGCTTTACTGGTGAATTCTAAAATCCAGTGGTCACCAACCTTTTCTTGACACCAGGGACCAGTTTTGTGGAAGACAATTTTTCCACAGATGGTATGGTGGTTGGGGATGGTATTGGGATGAAACTGTTCCATCTCAGATCATCAGGCACTAGTTAGAGTCTCACAGGAAATGTGCAACCAAGATCCCTTGCATGCAGAGTTCACAGTAGGGTCCCTGCTCCTACGAGATTCTAATGCCTCCGCTGATCATGGAGTTTTGCTTTGCTGGCTGGTCCACAGCTCACCTCCTGCTTGTGCGGTCCAGGTCCTAACATGTCACAGACCAGCAGTGGTCCATGGCCTGGGGGTGGGGACCCCTGCTATAAATGATATCAAAAAGAAATAAAACCAATCGTAGCTAACCTCTTTCTTTAAAATTTATTTATATATTTTAGACAGTGTCTCACTCTGTCACTCAGGCTGGAGTGCAGTGGCTCAATCACAGCTCACTGCAGTCTTGAACTCCTGGCCTCAAGCAATCTTCCTACCTTGGCCTCCCAAAGTGCTGGGACTACAGGCATAAGCCATCACACCAGTCCCTAGCTAAAGTCTTTCAGAAAGTGGAGAAAGAGGGAACACCTCCAAACTCATCCTATATGGTTAGTAGTACACTGATAATTTCTGGAAGCCATAACTTAAAAATAACACCTGGCAATAGGTATCTCCCCAATCTGTACTACCTAAGACACCCGTATCAATGGAATGGGCTGACTTGTTTGGCCAGGACCACCTGGATTTCCTCTTTGAACCACTAAGATAAATGAGATATCAAATATCATCTCTGGCCATATTGCTAGTGGTAGATGGTTATGGTGCACTTCCTCCTCCTTAATAGTTTCTTGTCCACAATAGGCACTGTCAAGCTAACTATCAGTGAGAGCTTGTACCTTTATGTGCCTTTCTGGATTAAATGTGTCAGCACTGTTATCTTTTAACGCTTTATCCTTTGGTGGCCAACCATATTTGGTCAAGTCATGTGATATTTCATCAGCCTCTAGATGATGATCCAGTAATCCAGGGCAATACTTACAGTTCACCCATTCTTTGTCCACTTTGACTGCCAACAATCTGCAAAGTGATGTTTTAAAGACAATACCAACTTAGAATCTTTATTTCTATATATTTTACACATAACATTTCTGCTTAACTTAATCCACCACTACAGAATGTATAGGCAACTACTGCACTGCACCTGGAATCTGTTTCAAGGTTATGGCGATTTATATCTAGCTGCATTTAAACCATTGAAATTTTTGTTGGCTGAGAACAAGTATACTACCCAAGAACAAACCTTTGGGGTGAAAGTGGGAAGCACTTTCATGTTGGAAGACGACTACTTTTGCCCTCCAGAATGATAGCAACACTCAACTTGGTGATTTTATCACTTCAGTTGCTTTCTTGCATGTTATTCCAATACATGTTGCACTGCTACTTGTACCATCTAAGTCTTTAGACCTTTTCTTGCTTTCTTAGTATAAATGGCACTGTTTCGTGATGGTGAATTCCTTCCCCCAAGAATATCACTTTGCAAATATTTTAGAGTTTGATGAGTATTTCTTTCTTTCTTTCCTTCCTTCCTTCCTTCCCTTCCCTTCCCTTCCTTTCCTTCCTTCCCTTCCTTCCCTTCCTTCCCTTCCTTCCCTTCCTTCCCTTCCTTCCCTTCCTTCCCTTCCTTCCCTTCCTTCCTTCCTTCCTTCCTTCCTTCCTTCCTTCCTTCCTTCCTTCCTTCCTTCCTTCTCTCTCTCTCTCTCTCTCTTTCTTTTCTTTTTTTAATCTCTCTCTCTCTCTCTCTCTTTCTTTTCTTTTTTTAAGACAGGGTCTTATTCTGTCACCAAGGCTGGAGCACAGTGGCATGATCTTGGCTCACTACAACCTCAGCCGCCCCAGCTCACGTGATCCTCTCATCTCAGCCTCTTGAGTAACTGGGATGACAGGCACATGACACCATGCCTGGCTAATTTTTTAAAATTATTTTTAGTGATGAGGTCTCACCATGTTGCCCAGGCTGGCCTTGAACTCCATGACTCAAGCAATTTTCCCGCCTCGGCCTCCCAAGGTGCTGCGATTACAAGTGTGAGCCACTGTGCCTGGCCTCATGAAATGTTTTCTTGGAATGGTTGTTCTGCTATGGCAACCACCCTCCAAATGCCTTCAGATGTTGCAGAGGGCAGTAGGCATATTGCTCACAAATTTCCTCTACATTCCACTTTAAAATAGTATTTATAGAATTAGTCAATTCTATTCCATCCTATCCTCCCTGGTCCTCCACAACATTTATTGTATCACCAGGTTTTGAGTCCCATTTTGATACACTGTTAGCATTTCAACATTTCAATATAGTCCCATACCCATGTAAATGCCCAAAGGAGAAAGAAAACAGTGGTATCCAGGGAGATTTTTATCCTTTGAAGGAAGGACACCACTGTCTTAATTGAAATTAAGATCTGAAAGTATATTTGATTTAATTCACGTTCTACTTCTTATAATATGGGTAGTAATCTTTCCAGTGTTAATTTCTTTGGCTTTTGAAACTTCATGTGTCTATAGTATACCATCCCATGATCCCACTGGCAGTTAGTACAAATAATACTGTGATTTGATTCCCCATTGGTAGGCCTGCTCTTTTAATAGAGTCTATAACCAGGAACAGTATTCTGGAAAAACAACATAATGGTATGTTGTAACAGCTTAGACTTTGGCTACTCAAAGTGTGGTCAGAGATTAGAGAAATGCAAATCAAAACCACAATGAGATACCATGTCATGCCAGTCAGAATGACTATTATTAAAAAGTCAAAAAATAAACAACAGATGCTGGCAAGGTAGTGGAGAAAAAGGAATGCTTTTACACTATCGGTGGGAATGTAAATTAGTTCAACCATTGTGGAAGACAGTGTGGTGATTCCTCAAAGATCTAGAGGCAGAAATACCATTTGACCTAGAGATCCCATTACTAGGTATACACCCAAAGGAATATAAATCATTCTATTATAAAGACACGTGCATGTGTTATGTTCATTTCCACACTATTCACAAAAGCAAAGACATGGAATCAACCTAAATGCCCATCATTGATAGACTGGATAAAGAAAATGTGCTACATATATACCATGGAATACTATGCAGCCATAAAAGGGAACAAGACCATGTTCTTTGCAGGGACATGGATGAAGTTGGAAGCCATTATCCTCAGCAAACTAACGCAGGTACAGAAAACCAAACATTGCATATTCTTACTTATAAGTGGGAGCTGAATGATGAGAAAACATAGACACATGGTGGGGAAAAACAATACACACTGGGGCCTGTGGGGGAAGGGGACCATCAGGTGGAAAGGGCGCATCAGGAAGAACAGCTAATGGATACTGGGTGTAATACCTGGATGATGAGATGATCTCTGCAGCAAACTGTCATGGCACATGTTTACCTATGTAACAAACCTGCACCTCCTGCACGTGTACTCCTGAACTAAAAATAAAAACTGAAGAAAAACAAAGCAAAACAAAGTATGATCAGAGAATCAGTAACATTTACATAACTTGGGAGCTTCTTAATTATGCAGACTCTCAGGCTCCACCCCAGACTTGCTGAATAAAAATCTACGCTTTTATTTATTTTTGAGACAGAGTCTCACTCTGTCACCCAGGCTGGAGTGCAGTGGTGCCATCTTGGCTCACTGCAGCCTCCGTCTCCCGGGTTCAAGCGATTCTCCCACCTCAGCCTCCCAAAGTAGCTGAGATTACAGGCCTGCACCACCACATCCAGCTAAATTTTTGTATTTTTAGTAGAGACGGGGTTTCACCATATTGACCAGGCTGGTCTCAAACTCCTATGCTGAAGTGATCTGCCCGACTTGGCCTCCCAAAGTGCTGGGAGTATAGGCATGAGCCACCGTGCCCGACCAGAATCTACATTCCTAGCAAGTACTCTAGGTGAAGGATTTACACTCAAATTTGAGCAGCAATGGCCTACAGCTCTCTGCAGTTTACTTCAGCTGTGGACCTTATCATTGAGTATGGAAACTATAAAATTCTTATTAAATAGCTACCCTAGATAAGACCTTTATAGGCCCCTCTGCTGGCGAGCTCCTATGTAGTTAGTTTTCTTACCAAATTCTGCCTGTTTACATCTCTGATATAGTCCTTAAGTGTGACTTCTTTTGCTCGTAGTTGAAGTGATTTGCCACAACAGTATCTATGCAATCTCATTTCATAAACATGCCATCACTAGTGCTGTTTGTAAGTATTTGAGTTTCATTCCATTTAAGGCACATTTCATGGCACCACTGTGGTTGGATGGGGCTATGCAACTAGTTCTGGTCAATACGTTTTCACTGCAGATGATGATGTTTTAAGCTTCTGAGATGCAAGATTTTATTTGTTATTGTAACATAATCTAGGCCATCCTTATTAACACATCATCCATCCTTGGTACTATTTCAAAACTATAATAGATAAAATGATGTTATAGCATCTACTTCAGGTTAAGTTGTACTCATCTGTATTTGGCCATGCCAAATTGGCATCATTATTTTCTATGCTTCCTATCCTTTATTTTTCAGGTATCCATCTATATGTGACACATGAATTTGAGTGAGATATGACAATGAGTCCAATTTTTGCCTGAACCAATTCCTAAAACTCCCAAATTTTCAGTTCTGACCACTTAGCTATAATATTAGCTATATTCCATAAATAGATAAGGATCCAGGATTCCTCATGGCACTCTCAATGGCACTTTCTATTGCTGTTTAATCTATGTCTACTTCAGCCTACTGGAGGGAATGAGTAGTTCTCTAATATCACATGGATATGTACAAATGAGGATACCTGTGGAATCCTTACTGTGCACTAAGGTAGCAAACACTCTGCGAAACTTAGTTACCATTTATATAATTTTGAATATTCCATTTCTATTTCCTGACAAAGTATTAGGCTCACTTATCTGTGAGAAGGAGGTGCTGATCATCCTCAGTTCATAATAGGCAGCTCAGGTCATTGTGTGATAGGGAAGTTGGCATTATATTGACCCATGCTGCATGCGTGTGTGTGCAGTTTGCCTAGAGATGATTCAAAAGATGGCAGAGGTTTTACAAATCATTTGGCTCTCTGGGTCATGGGGTCCATGAAGGGCTGCTTACTCTGCATCCTATCTTTTAATCCAAAATCTTGATTTAAAAGTACCTCAGATCAGGCATGGTGGCTCACACCTATAATACCAGCACTCTAGGAGGTTGAGGCGGGTGGATGACCTGAGGTCAGGAGTTTGAAATCAGTCTGGCCAATCCGGTGAAACCACGTCTCTACTAAAAATACAAAAATTAGCCAGGCATGATGGCAGGCACCTGTAGTCCCAGCTACTCGGGAGGCTGAGACAGGAGAATTGCTTGAACCCAGGAGGAAGAGGTTGCAGTGAGCTGAGATCCCACCACCGCACTTCAGCCTGGGAAATAGAGCAAGACTCTGTCTAAATAAATAAATAAATAGAAGTATCTCAACTCCAAGTCCCTAGTCTTTCAGTTTATGTACTGTTATGTACTTACGTTTATGCATTTATTTTCCAGCTTGTGCACTAGTCTGCATACAACTCACCAAATTCCCAAAGTCAAGATATGTTCTCTCCAAGACTGCTGAGCTCCTTCAAGATTGAGATGTTATGGAAACAGTTTCCAGTTTAACATTCTGGAAGATAATTAGAAAAAAGTCTATTGCTGTCATCCCTTGGGGTCCCAGTATGGTCACTCACATGGCCAGACCCTGAGTTTTTTTGGGGATAACAGTTTAATCCTTTTCTTTTTTTGTTGAGGTATTAGAGGATAAAGAAAAGTTGTTAGCTTCCTTTATTAAACTCTATTAATATTAAATATTGTCAGTGGAATGGATAAAAGGAAATACCCGGCCAGGCATGATGGCTCCTTTCTGTAATCCCAGCACTTTGGGAGGCTGAGGCGGGTGGCTCACTTGAGGTCAGGAGTTCAAGACCAGCCTGGCCAATATGGTGAAACCTCATCTCTACTAAAAATACAAAAATTATCCGGGCGTGGTGGCATGCACCTGTAATCCCAGCTGCTCAGGAGGCTGAGGCAGGAGAATCACTTGAACCCAGGAGGCGCAGGTTGCAGTGAGCGGAGATCACGCCACTGCGCCTCAGCCTGGGCAACAGAATGCCCAAAGTAAATATTCTTAGGTTGATACCACCATTGCAAGTCCCAGTAAATAAATCTCTGACAAATAGTAGATGAATCCACATGTTCCAGGCGTAGCGGAGTAAAGATGCCAATATTGTGACTACTTAATTCAGTTGGTAGATTTTTATCGAGAAGTCTTGATATTCCATCTAATTTATGATTTATGAGATGATCATAAATAACTGGAGGATTCAAAAGAGATAGAATGGAACTCTAACGGTGATCCCTAATTATCTTCTTTATTTTTTAACTTCTTTTGGAGATATAGTATTGTTACTCCTTGATAACATTGGTGGAGAGAAGGAGAAAAAGGGATCTCACTTACTATGCCTAATCCTAAGGCTTGACTCGCAATTATGCATTCCGTGCAGTGGGGTGGATGTAACCATCATTTTTGTCCATGTGCCTCCTCTGGAGTTCATAAATCTAACAGTTGTTAGAGGGTCCCTAGAATCTGACTGTGTTCTTTCATTATGTCCCAGTCATGCTGTTATTCCCAACATTTATTGTCACAGCTTGGGATATAAGCCCCAGTCTGATCTAATTTCTTCCCAGCAGATAGCTCATACCGTATCTTTCCTAGAGTGCTTTACCAAATCTCTCACCCAGTTCTTACTTCCTGAAAGACCTGCTGGTTCAGGCATACAGGGATAGCCACCTACACAGCAAAACAAACACCTACTTATTAGAACTTATGAAACAAAGGCTAGAATCAAATATAAACACCCTGATCCTTGCCCCAGAGTCTTGTTGAGCATATGTTCAGGCTTTAAAGAGATGAAAATAATCCTTTCTGTAGCAGGCACCCTCTCTCTGGTTTATATACATACTGAGAATGAACTATAGGGGCATCAATCTGTGGTGTCTTATCTGAGGCTCACCCAACCAAAACATCCTTTTCCCATAGCAATACACTGTATCAGTTTCTTTCCACCAAGGGGTTGCTGTGCAGTTTTCCACTAGGGCTCCTACCAGGTTTCATAAAAGTGATATTTAGAAGAAAAGTCATTACATCTGCAATTAGACTAAATTTTGCCTTGTCTTCCTTCAAGGAATGTACCAACTGCAGTCATTATACACATAGATTAAGTAAGCATGTGATTTATAGGCGCAATTCGATTTTTCTCCATTTCTTTAAACTATTAGAATATCTTTTTATTTAAACCTAACGAAATAGTTGTTTCTACAACCTTGAGAATTTGGGAGTCTAGGTCCAATATTTTGAGAATCTTTGAAATCTTTCTAGGATTTCAATCACAGCCTGGCAATATTACCTCTAGTAGACAATTCTTTCAACATGCTTCATGGTTATGATTCCTTCTCTCCTACCCAGTCCCATCCTGCCATGGTCTGCTTTTATAGTGCCATGGTTTTTGTGTTAGTCTATTTTTGTTGCTGTAAAGGAATACCTGAGGCTGGAAAATTTATGAGGAAAAGAGGGCTATTTGGCTCATGATTCTACAGGCTGTATAATCATAGCTCCATCATTTGCTTCTAGTGAGGGTCTCAGGAGGCTGCTGGTCATGATGTAAGGCAAGAGGAGCCACTGTCTCACACAGCGATAGATGGAGCAAGAGTGAGAGGAGGAAATTCCAGGCTCATTTAAATAACCAGCTTTTGAACTCAGAGTGAGAACTCACTCATTACCACTAGGACCACACCAAGACACTCATGAGGGACCTGCCCCCATGACCCTAACACCTCCCACCAGGCCCCATCTCCAACATTGGGGATCAGATTTCAACATGAGATTTAAACAGGACAAAACATCCAAACCATATCAGCTTTCAATGGATTATTTTATTTTTGTTAAATCATTTTTTGTTTTCATCTACATACTACTGTATTTGTTGGTAATGTATCTGTCTTGCTTTTAGATTCCGTTTTCTTAGGCTATGTCTCATTGAGAATAGGACATGGTGAGAGGCTTTGAGATCTGTCTATACCACTTCTTTCCATTGTCTTTAAACCTTTGGTGGTCTGAGGAGGGGCTTCTTTGATTGTCAAGATTTTTTTTTTTTTTTTTCCTGAATAGTGGTGAAGAGAACATTGCTTTGTAACCTAAATCCTGGAAAGCCCCTCCTAATCTCAGTATTAACAATGTTGGCATGCATCACCTATTATTTTGTCAACATTACTGAACTTACAAAATCTGTGTGCTTGCTGTCTTTAGTGATGCAATCTTCATAAAGTTTTGCAAAAAGGTAGAGTACTAGTCGCTAAATAAAACTTAAAATCTCTCTAGTGTATGAATTATATTTCTATGTATGCTTGAGTGTAATCTGCATTTCCTGTTTCTACTTATAGGGTACAAACTTCTGAAGACAAAGTCTATGCATTTTCTCTCATATTGTTGTACCAAGCATATCATGAGTGGGCAAAGAATATTGTTGTTTATCATAATAAAAGGATTCATAATCTTTGAAACATATATTTTTATTTTTCTTTAACCTAGAAAGTGCAGAAGATAGACGTTTGTATGTTGCAAGATTTTTTTTTTTTTTTTTGACGGAGTTTCACTCTTGTTGTCCAGGCTGGAGTGCAGTGGTGCGATCTTGGCTCACTGCAACCTCTGCCTCCCAGGTTCAAGTGATTCTCCTGCTTCAGCCTCCCAAGTAGCTGGGATTACAGGCACATGCCAACACGCTTGGCTACTTTTTTGTATTTTTAGTAGAGACAGGATTTCACCATGTTGGTCAGGCTGGTCTCGAACTCCTGACCTCAGGTGATCCACCCACCTTGGCCTCCCAAAGTGCTGGGATCACAGGTGTGAGCCACTGTGCCTGGCCTGTATGTTTCAAGGTTTTGAAAGGAAAAATGGAAAACCGTATTTTATTTTCACTAATTTAGATTACAAGAAGGAGGTATTAGGGTTGATGTAGCAGCCTTTTGATGGAGATTTGTTAGCTCAAAGGGTATCTGAGAGTTTCAAGTTCCAACCATTCATGATCACCGAATGGGCTAATGCACTTAAAAATCAGTCTGCATGGCCGGGTGTGGTGGCTCACGCCTGTAATCCCAGCACTTTAGCAGACCAGGGTGGTGGATCACCTGAGGTCAGGAGTTCGAAACCAGCCTGACCAACATGGCGAAACCCCGTCTCTACTAAAAAAACAAAATTAGCTGGACGTGGTGGCACATGCCTGTAATCCCAGCTACTAGGGAGGCTGAGGCAGGAGAGTCACCTGAACCTGGGAAGCGGAGGTTGCAGTGAGCTGAGATCATGCCATTGTACTCCAGCCTGGACAACAAGAGCAAAACTCCATCTCAAAAAAAAAAAAAAAAAACCCATCTGCCATCATCAATAAACAAAATGGTGTTGGATATTCTTAAATATTTAACTACCAGATTATGACAAAACTGTACATATTGTAAATTGATCCTGAATCTCTATAAAAATGGCATTTGTGAAATTCCACAAATGTTAGATACTATAAGTTTAAAGAGCTGTGGACTAATAAATAGTTCTGTCTATTTCAAAATATTTAAGCCTTCCCTCTTAGTCCTGAACTAGCTAAGGAGCTGCACTTTCAAAATGCATTTAAAAAAGAAAATTTAATCAGGGGTATATAAACAATATTATAATAGATAATAGTACTACCCAACTAATCAGCATAATTTGAATTTAATGAAGGATTACTGTCATGCATTTATTACCCTTACAGGTCAATGAAATTTAGTTCAATTTTTTTTTTTTTTTTTTTTTTTTAAGATAGATTCTCACTCTATCACCCAGGCTGGAGTGCAGTGGCAGGATCACAGGTCACTACATCCTTGACCTCTTGGGCTCAAGTGATCCTCTCACCTCAGCCTCTCTAGTGGCTGGGGCTACAAGTGTGCACTACCACACCCGGCTAATTTTTGTAGTTTTTGTAGAAATGGGTTTTGCCATGTTGTCCAGGCTGGTCCTGAGCTCCTGGGCTCAAATGATCCTCCTCTCTCAGCCCTCCAAAGTGCTAGGATTATAAACAGTGAGTGCCCAGCCAGGCGTGAGCACCCAGCCAGTTTTGACTTTTGTTGGACATAATTTTTAAGCCTTTGTCAGAAATGGCACTGATGTAGGAATTTACAGCCTTTTGAGAGTTATTTCCTTTATAGTCAAAAGGATACAGAAATAAAAGTTAGATTACAAAATTTAGATTTAAAACATGTTCTTAAAGGTTATTTGTATCATAACTTTTAAAAAATCATGTTTCTTAGTTTTTTTAAAAAAATAGAATTTTTAAAAACATTTAGCAATATTAAAAAAATTTTGCATTATCAATCTCTGTTCTTTGTCGATTTTAGGAAAATATATATTGCATTATTTTTCATTGTGCTATTTGGTGTTTCTCAAAGAGTGACTATGTTGTGCATTAGAATTATCTGAACTGTGAAAAATGTGGACTCACAGGTCATATTCTCATATCAAATGCTAATTTGATCCCTGGGGTTTGGATCCAAGCATCTACATTTTAACAAACATTGTAGATGATTTTCTTCCTAAGGTCTGGGAACCACTGGTATAAGCGATTTTTAGCTCTTCAGACAGACATAAGATTTTGAATGCTAATTAAAATGGCTGCTAATTTGTGAATAATTTCTAATTGAACCCCAGGCAATCTAAAGAGATGAAAATTCATTGTGAAAACACAAATAACAGTACAAAATAAATTTTAATTGACCTTTTAGAATCACTAATAATTGCATTGTAGAAAACCTTTTAAAGCTGAAATTTAAAAAATATTGTTTTTAAAAATTACCAAGATAGCTACTATAAAATAGGATTTTATCCATGCCATGAACTGAACTATATCTCCCAAAAATTTGTATGTTGAAACCCTAACCCTCAATGTGATGGTATTTGCAGGTGAGGCCTTTGGGAGGTGATTAGGTTCAGATGAAGTCGTGAAGATTGAGCCCTCAGATGGAATTAGTGCCCTTATAAGACATCTGAGAGCTTGTGCTCTCTCTGTTCTGTCTCTCTCTCTCTGTCTGCCACATGAGGACACAATGAGAAAGCCACAATCCGATAGCCAAGAAGGGGGCCCTCACCACAGCCTGGCCATGGCAGCCTCCTGATCTTGGACTTGCAGCCTCCAGAACTGTGAGAAAATTAATTTCTGTTATTTAAGTCACCCAGTTTACGGTACTTTCTCAAACTAAGACACCATAGAAATGTAAGTTTTAAAAATAGCAATAAATTTAGTTTTATTAATTCCTGTCCCTGCACATGTAACAGAATGTTCTGTTACAAAGTTAAAAACAAATTAGAATCTTCCTAATTCAGCATGTTCTAAGAAATACTATTTGACAATAATCAATAAATTTGCAAAACATGTCAAATCACATAGAGATAGCCTTTCTCAGATAGGTTGTTGGAAAATGGTTGCATCAACTGAATTTTTCATTTTTACTTCAGATTTTCAATTTTAAGTTTATAGATTTATTTGATTAAAGGCTATTATGAATAGGTTATTAATAAAGGTTATCAAGTTCTGTGCCTATGATGTGTTATAAATGGTGTGTTCAGCTGTACTAGTTAATGCTGCTGTTGTATTTGACGCTACTTCAGTGACCTTTTTTGTTATTGTTATGCAAAATTTAGCAAAATCTTTCTTTGCATGAAATCTTCTTGATTAATTACTGCCATATGGAATCACCTTTCTTTCTTTTTTTTCTTTTTTTAGACAGAGTCTCACTTTGTTGCCCAGGCTGAAGTGCAGTGGTGCCATCTCGGCTCACCACAACCTCTGCTTCCCGAGTTTAAGAGATTCTCCTGCCTCAGCCTCTGGAGTAGCTGGGACTATAGGCGGGCACCATTATGCCCGGCTAATTTTAATGTTTGTATTTTTAGTAGAGATGGGGTTTTACCATGTTGGCCAGGCTGGTCTCGAACCCCTGACCTCAAATGATCTGCCAGCCTCGGCCTCCCAAAGTGCTGGGATTACAGACGTAAGCCACCGCTACTGGTCTCATTCACCTAATCTTTATTGTCTACTATATTCAAAGTGTTCAGTGTGACACCAAGTCATTTAAAATTTAGTCTGGATTCTCAAGAGTTTGTAATATAATGAGGAAAAAATTCCCAACTTTCTTTTACTCATATCTCCATGATGTCATTTGCCACCAACGGTTTGGAATATCACTGAAGTCCAAAGGCCTGTGGCTACCCAATATTCCAAATACAATATAATTTGGTTCAAATAAGATACTAAGAACTTTGGTCAAACACAGGAGATCTGGAATCTAACGGCATGTCTTTGTCAATTCACAACTTCTCTCTCTACGCGTTTCTCTATGTAGAAAGTAAAGGCCTTAGAAAGGACTGATGAAAACCAACCTAACACTCCACGATGCCTTTTCCTGTACTCGGAATCTAAAAGGATGAGCTATGAAGTAAAACGTTGCACTTGGTCCAAGTCATTGAAGTATTTGCAAACGATGCTAGAGCTCGAAAAGAGCAAGATAGCAGAAACCGTCCAGAGAAAGTAAGTAACCGACTGCAGAAGCTCTGCAAACTGAGCAGTCAACCAACTTCACGGCTCAAAAACGTTTGGCCGCTGGGCGTTGTGACTTTCTGCCCAGATAAAAGTCTTTTTTCTTTTGTTTCCTTTTTTTCTTTCTCCCTGCTTTGCCGCGAGATTACCATTCCTCGGGTCAGCTCGCGAACGCCAGGGAGGCGAGTGTGAAACACACGCGCCGACACCCCTCCTCCTCCTCGTGCGCTCCTCCTTCCTACAGAAAAATGTGTTTCTAGGCAACGGCGGGCGGCGGCGTCACTTCCTGCCATTTAAACTCAGGTCCCCACCCCTCGCAGCCCCTTCTCCTCGTTTCTACCCCCTCCCCCCACGGTCGTGGGCCTCATTCACGCTTCCCCGGGCTTGGGGAGGGGGCGGAGGCCCGGCGTGACAAGCGGCCCAGACTCCCGTGGGCTCCGCACACCTGTTGTTTGCAGCAGGCAGCGACCCGTACTGCCGCTCTCGACCGGCCAGGAAGCGGCCGCAGCGGAGCCGACCCGGCAGGTGGCCGCGGGCGGGGTCGGCGAGCGAAAGTGCGCGGGGGCCCGACCACCAAGGGGCCGGGACGCGATGGCGGCGGCAGAGCCCGCGAGCTCTGGCCAGCAGGCGCCGCCAGGGCAGGGGCAGGGCCAGCGGCCGCAAGCGCAGTCTCCGCAGGCGCAAGCCCCTCAGCCGCCGCCGCTGCAGCTTGGGGGCGCCGGGAGCGGCAGCAGCAGGCACGAGAAGAGCCTGGGGCTGCTCACTACCAAGTTCGTGTCGCTGCTGCAGGAGGCCAAGGACGGCGTTCTGGATCTCAAAGCGGTGAGCTCGGGAGGCGGGGACGGGGGCGGACTTCGGAACCCGTGGGTCCCGGGGAAGCCCAGCCCCTTGCCGCGTGGGTCTAGCGGCGTGGTGTAGACGCGCCTAGCGGGGACCCAGGACCGGACAGTCCGAGGACCATGTGGCCAGCGCCCAGGTCCTGGACGCCGGGATGGGGGAGGGACGAGGGACCAGGATGGCCCCGAGCGGACGCGTAACCAATAGGGCCCGGCGCCACGCCGGGCCCTCGACAAAGAGCCCAGGACCTCGAGCGCGCCCGCGTGGCTTCTGTCTCCGGGCGCAGGGACCTGAGGGCAACCCTGTGTCTGTTGCTCTGCGTTCACCTGTGGCAGAGGCTCACGGGGTAACGGGCGCTTTGCCCGGAGACACCGTGGATATCGATTTTGCTGTTAAGAATGGATGGTTTTAATAGGCGATTCCAGTTGGAACCATGTTCCTGTAGTTTAAATAAAAAGGAGGAAAAACAAAACCCAGTCTGCCATCTCTACCAGATGAAAGGAAAAAAAAAAAAAAAGACTACTTCTTTCCACACCCCTCCCCGATAAAATAGTATTGTCTTCCTTATGCACTTCTTTCATCACCCTGATAGTTAGGAGGGGTATTTGATTTGTGACTTCATGTGGCATGTGGCATGGGTTTCTAAAAATGAGATCTGCTGTCACACAAAAAGGGCATATTTTACAGCTTTCACCCAAAGAGGTGGAAGTGCTCAGTAAACTTTCTCCCTGCGTCGTCCTTTACTGCGTTCAGATTTTTCAAACAGGAGCAGGCATCAAAAGCTGTTCTGTCATACAGAATGACTTAACCGATCTAGGAAGGATTTGGAAGAATTCAACAGCGCTCAGGATAAAGAGAATGTGGTCACTCTGCGCGCCAAGTTTAAGAACCAAAGTTTTAGAAACAAACAAAAAATACTAACCGGTCAGCAATCACTGCAAATCCCCTTTGACTCCCTAAATGTGGCCTTACTTGGAGGATTGGGACCAGCACCCAGGGGAGTGCCTGGACCACCTTACCTGGCTAGAGAGTGTCACTGCATCCTCCAGGCTCTGCATAAAGCAGTGGCAGCTCCCTGAATGTAAGGGCCAAGACTTGCAGGGGCCAACTCTTTTGCTAGAGGCCCTCCTCCAGTGTAGCCCAAGGGGAAGTAGATCTTTCAGTCCCCTCTCCGTTCCCTGGATATAGTTGATGTTCAGTCAGTGATTGTTGAACTGAATTATCTAAATTGTTCAACTTCATACAAGTGAGGCATGCTGCACATAATTTGCATTTTGGTAAGTAATTTCTGCAATTTTCTTTTTGAAATATTATTCCTGGAATTTTTTTTCCCACCTCTAGAAATTCCTCGTTCTCTTTTTTCCACCACAGCCCCTTTTTCCTTTCTCTCCCTGAAAGTGATGTATGGCATGTGTAGTATTTAAACTGTAGTGAATTAAAATGGATTCTGTTTAAAGAATTTCACAGGAAGTCATGACGTTATCAGAGAAAGCCAGGAATGTTACAAAGTACAGGTTGCAAACTGCTGTTCAAAATCTAGAAATTCAGTTGTAGCCTGTGACTTTATTGTAAGAAAATCAGGGAAGTTTGGAGTTTTCCGGATGAAACTGAACTCTGATGACCAGACTTTGAGGTCTTCTCCCTCAGCTTGCCTTAGGATATGGTGTAACTTTGCCCTTTCTTGACTTGAAATTCTTTAGCTTCCTCCTGTTTCATCTGTGGCCATATAATTGCCCTACAGAAGTCACAGAGGCAGTAAGTGGGATATAAAGTTTGATATTTCATAACAATAATTGCTTTATTCATTCTGGAACTCTCTTAAAAATTCGAAGGTTTCTACAATAACACTATGTCTCATATTAATGACTTTATACTCCTAGAAAAGAGTTTGAATGTCATTAGTTTTTGTATATATGTATGAAAACATACATTTTATGTATTTTACATCTTTTCATTTATTTATATATACTTATATATGTAAAAATCTTACATTGAAATCTTTCTAATGATATTTCTTATTGTACACCATAGTAAAAGATCGTTAAGAGGTTTTTTTTTTTTTGGAGATGAAGCCTCACTCTGTCGCCCAGCCTGGAGTGCAGTGGTGTGATCTCTGCTCACTGCAGCTTTTGCCTCCTGGGTTCAAGCAGTTCTCCTGCCTCAGCCTCCCAAGTAGCTGGGATTACAGGTGCCCACCACCATTCCCGGCTCATTTTTGTATTTTGCATTTTGTATTTTAATAGAGATGGGGTTTCACTATGTTGGCCAGGCTGGTCTCGAACTCCCAACCTCAAATGATCCGCCCGCCTTAGCCTCTCAAAGTGCTGAGCCACCATACCCGGCCCATTAAGACATTTTGATTAATACATATTAAAGATGGACTCCCACTGACAATTATAAATTTCCTCTAATTTGAAATGATAAAGACACATTTTCTTTTTCTTGTATTCTTACTTTGGTAAGACATTGTTTATAATACATATTAAAGATGGACTTCCCACTGACAATTATAAATTCCTCTAATTTGAAATGATAAAGACACATTTTCTTTTCTTGTATCTTACTTTGGTAAGACATGTTTGTATAATACATATTAAAGATGGACTCACACTGACAATTATAAATTTCCTCTAATTTGAAATGATGAAGACACATTTTCTTTTCTTGTATTCTTACTTTGGTGGGGCATATATCAGCATAATTTTTTTGAAACTTTTAAGTTATACACTTGACTTTTTAAAAGCAGTTGAAGGAACTATGTATATATATGGTTTTTTGGTTGGTTTTATTTGTTTGTTTGTTTTGAGACAGGGTCTCATTCCGTCGCCCATGCCAGAGTGCGGTGGCACAATCTCAGATCAATGCAACCTCCACTTCCTGGGCTCAAGCGATTCTTCTGCCTCAGCCTCCCAAGTAGCTGGCACTACAGGTGTACACCATTATGCCTGGCTAATTTTTGTATTTTTAGTAGAGACAGGGTTTTGCCATGTTGTCCAGGCTGGTCTCGAACTCCTGAGCTCAAATGTATTCGCCCACCTTGGTCTCCCAAAGTGCTGGGATTACAGGCATGAGCCACCTCACCCAGCTTTGAAGAAACAGTTTTTGAATATCCCAAATAATAAAAAAAAGTATATCAAACTTCAAGTAAAATATTCAAATATTTTGGATATCATAAAGTAGCCTAGACCACATAGATGCTATTTCTTTTCTGTCTTATACTGCTGGAGAATAAGAATGTAAGGTTGTATATTAGTGACACATTTCTTCTTAATAGTATAATTAATTGAAAACATGGCTTGGCCAGGCGTGATGGCTCACACCTGTAATCACAACACTTTGAGAGGCTGAGGCGGGCAGATCACCTGAGGTCAGGCGTTCGAGACCAGCCTGCCCACCATGGCGACACCCCTCTCTACTAGAAATACAAAAAAATTAGCCAGGTGTGGTGGTGGGTGCCTATAATCCCAGCTACTTGGGAGGCTGAGGCAGGAGAATTGCTTGAACCCAAGAGGCGGAGGTTGCAGTGAGCCAAGATCGCACCACTGCACTCCATCCTGGGCGACGAGCAAAACTGTGTCTCAAAAAAAAAAACATGGCTCAACACAGAAAATCAATTTTAATAAAGCTGTTATAGTGTAACTTAACAATTAGGAAGCAATAGAAAAAAATTGAAAGTGATTTGAGGAAAGTTTATTCATTATCTCTGCAGCTTCACCCACACCATATAGTCTCATTTACAATAGTGGAGGTGGGATAGTTATTATTTCTTTATTCCAGTGAGATAAGAAATTATATCATGGTTATTTCAAGCTATGTGGTTTGCCAGTTTATGCTGTTAATAGCTAATATATATCAAGAACTTACTATATGCAAAACATTTTACATGCCCTTAGCTAATGTTATCCTCTTAACAACAGTGAACATTTTGGCAGAATAGCCCCATTTCACAGCGTAAGAAACTTCTAGTTAAGTAGGCCAAGATAGGTTAGATAACTTGCCTGGAGTTATACAGTAGAAAGTGAGAGCTAAGATTCAAAACTAGACCATTTATTGTTATTCTCTGTGTTATACCATCTTTCAGTCATCTTCAAAAATAAATGTATGTAGGTAGGTTTCCATTTGTGTAAGGGCATGGAAAAATGCATGATTATTCTTATTCCTCTGCCCATTGTGGAAAAGAGGGAGGTACTGTGCTCCTGAAAATGAGGGTATTGGTGGCAAATTCTGTTATTGCATAAATTAAGCTAGGATTCCACTTGTTCACAGTTAAGAATTTGAATAACTGTTAAGATAGTCATGACTATGTATCTGTATGTTGTTTTGAAAATTCCTATTAAATGTAAGTTATAACTAAATTTATACATCTTATTTGCCAGTTTGGTGTCACCTTGAGCTTTTTTAAGCTTGATGAAGATTGCTTATCTCCTTTATTATAATTCTTTAACTTACAAATTACCTGAATGATACCTGAGTTAATGTGATAAAGTATGGTGCGTCTTATCTGACAGGTCCCTGATGCATACCCGTTTATGATAGCCTGAGTTACATACATCCTGGGATAAATAAATAATTTAAGACCCTAGTTTGGCCGGGCACGGTGGCTCATGCCTGTAATCCCAGCACTTTGGGAGGCTGAGGCGGGCGGATCATGAGGTCGGGAGATCGAGACCGTCCTGGCTAACACGGTGAAACCCCGTCTCTACTAAAAATACAAAAAAACATTAGCCGGGCATGGTGGCGGGCGCCTGTAGTCCCAGCTACTCAGAAGTCTGAGGCAAGAGAATGGCGTGAACCCGGGAGGTGAAGCTTGCAGTGAGCCAAGATCGCGCCTCTGCACTCCAGCCTGGGTGACAGAGCGAGACTCTCTCTCAAAAAACAACAACAACAACAACAACAAAAGATCCTAGTTTATAATACCGGGCAAACATTTTAAGGTAGAATTAGCCTAGGGAGAGATATGTGGGTACTACAGCCACAACTTTAGTGTGTGCTTACAGATTCTCAGGACCCTTCAACTCCTGGGTGTATACCCAAAGAATTGAAAGCAGGGCCTCAAGAAGGTATGTATACACCTGTGTTCATAACAGCAGCATTCATAATAGCCAAAATGTGGATGGAATCCCAATGTCCATCAATAGATGAGTAGCTTAACAAAAGATGGTATATATACAATGGAATATTCTTCAGCCTTAGAAAGGAAGAAAATGCTGACATATGCTGCAACATAATGAACTTTGAGGACATAACGCTAGGTGAAATCAATCACAAAAAAAGATAAATACTGTGTGATTCCACTTATGTGAGGTACCTAGAGTAGTCAAATTCATAGAGGCAGAATGTAGAAGGGTGGTTACCAGGGGTTGAGGGAAGACAGAATGGAATTTGTTGCTTAATGGATGTTAGAGGCTGAAATATGTCCCCCAAAATTCATATGTTGAAGACTTTACCTCCAAACTTAAGAATGTGATTGTATTTGGAGATAGGGCGTTTGAAGATAATTAAGCTAAAATTAAGTTGTGACCTGATCTAATCTGACTGGGGGCCTTATGAGAAAGGGGAAATTTGGATATACAAAGAGACGCCACGGACGCTCCCACCCGGAGGAAAGACCATGTGAGGACACAGCAGGAAGGTGATCATCTGTAAGCCAAGGAGCAAGGCCTCTGAAGAAACCAAATGGGCCAATGAATGCCTTGATCTTGGACTTCTAGCTTCCAGAATTGTGAGAAAATAAATTTCTGTTGTTTAAGCCACCCAGCCTGTGGCACTTTGTTTTGGCAGCCCTAGCAAACAAATACAATGTGTATAGTTTCAGGTTTGCAGGATGAAGTGTTCTGATGATTGGTCGCACAATATTGAGAATGTACTTAATACTACTGAACTGTACACTTAAAATGATTAAGATGATAAATTTGATGTTTTATGTATTTTGCCACAAACTATCAACAAGGGGATACCACTGCATATTTATTAGAATGGTGAAAAATCCAAAAGACTGACAACACTAAAAGCTAGCAAGGATGTGGAGCAACAGCAACTCTCATTCATTGATGATGAAGATGCAAAATGGTATAGCCACTTGGGAATAAAATTTGGCAGTTTCTTAGAAAACTAAACATACTCTTACCATACAATCCAGTAATTGTGTTCCATGGTATTACCCAAAAGAGTTGAAAACTCATGACTACACAGAAACCTACACGTGGATATTCATAGCAGCTTAATTCATAATTGCTGAAACTTGGGAAGCAACCAAGATACTCTTCAGCAGGTAAAAGTATAAATGTTGTACATCCAGACAATATAGTATTATTCATGAAAAGATATGGAAGAACTTTAAATGCATATTACTAAGTGAAGGAAGCCAATCTGAAAAGACTGTGAACTCTATGATTCCAACTATATGACATTCAGAAAAAGGCAAAACTAAGGAGACAGTAAAATATCAGTGGTTGCCAGAGGCTAGAAGGTAGGGGGAATGAATAGATGGAGCACAGACTGTGTTTAGGGTAGTGAAGCTATTCTGAATGGTACCATAATGATGAATACATGTCATTATGCATTTGTCAAAACTCATAGTGTAAAACAGCAAGAGTTAACCCTAATGTGAACTATGGATTTTGGATGATAATCATGTGTAGGTTCATCAACTGTTAAGAAATGTACCACTCTGGTGCAGGACATTGATAATGGGGGAGGTTGTGCATGAGCAGGGACGGGGGCATATGGGAGCTTTCTCTACATTTTGGTCAATTTTGATGTGAATTTAAAACTGCTTAAAAATACAAAGCCTTTGTTACCTGTAGAAATAGAACTAAAATAAAATATGAAGCCTATTAAAATACATAGATAAAGATACATCTATTCCAGGGTCTAATCATTAAACATCTATCAAATGCAAGGCGTTTGGCTAAATGGAAGAAATAATTCTCAGGAGACAAAAGCTATATCATAGTGAAAAATATGATACTATTACTAAATGACTGGCACTATGCCAGGTACTTTCCTTGTGTTCATTTAATCCTCATAGCAAAAGTATAAAGGAGATACTATATCTCCATTTTCTGATTAGAAAATCAAGTCATAAAGAAGTTAAATGGCGTACCTGATATCCACAGTAAGTGAAATATAAACTCCAATAATCTAATGCCAGAATTGATGCCATGAATCAACATGCTAAGCAAATGGTATACCTACCTCTGAAGTTTTTTTTTGTTTGTTTGTTTTTTTATGAAATGGAGTCTTGCTCTGTCACCCAGGCTGGAGTGCAGTGGTGCCATCTCAGCTCTCTGCAACTTCCACCTCCTGGGTTCAAGCAATTCTCCCACCTCAGCCTCCTGAGTAGCTGGGATTACAGGCTCATGCCACCACACCTAGCTAATTTTTGTATTTTTTTTTTTTAGTACAGATGGGGTTTCACCATATTGGCCAGGCTGGTCTCAAACTCCCAACCTCAAATGATCCACCCACCTCAGCTTCCCAAAGTACAGGGATTACAGGTGTGAGTCACTGCTCCTGGCCCTGAAGTTTTGGCATGATTTGAAAAAACAACTTTAATAGATAAAAGAAGAAAGGGAGTCAGCCATCTCATTTTTCTAGTTCTGGACAAGATAAATTGACTTAAAACTTAAGACACCAGTTCTGAGTTTTTGGTCCTTATCCTGGCACTTCCCATCAGTGAACATGGCCACAAAATGTTTGGATGAGATACCTATCAATGTGCTTACACATATATTTGACTGGGTATGTATATTGTATTATGCCATTTCTTTAGTATGATAAATATTGGTATTTTAAAAAATATTGCTTTAGTTTTTCTGTTTGTATTTTTTAAATTGATAGATAAAATTGTATATATTTATCATATACTGTATGATGTGTTGTATATATACATTGGAGAATAACTAAATCTAGCTAATTAATATATGCATTGCCTCACATAGTTACGATTTTTGTGGTGAGAACACTTAACATCCAGCATTTTTTTTTTTGTTTTATTTTTTTCTTTTGGGAAGAGTGATTAAAAAACTTTATTACAGAAAATCAGTGCATCTAGCGTCCCCAGATACATTTGTGACAAGAACAGACACACACAGGAGACACAGACAGTAGTCACTACATCGTAGCCTTGTTCTCTCCAAGGGATAAAACATCAAGAATGGGGTGAGGTGGTTAGAGGGAGCAGGTACTATCCTTTTAAATGAAAAAAAAACAAAAAACAAAAAAAAAAAAAACAGGTTGACATCTTAAGAGCACATATGCTGGACCCAGAAATCAAACTAAGCCTAAGCATTAGGTAACATCATGCCACTTACAGCATCTCCGAGAAACTAGGGCATTACTCCAGTAGAGGAGCAATCTTGTGGCAGTATGAAAATGTTGAGTAGTGGTCTTGCTGCACCAGCTAATGGACCAAGTGGCCTCAACTTGACAGCCTCTTTAAAACTCGGTGTTTGCCTAATCAAAGATCATTTGACAAAACTGCTTCCCCACTTCTGCTTAGCTACTTTGGAAGCACAAAAGTTACCCCATTCCATGCTTTGCCCTTCCCTGGTTGGTACGTCTAGTTATGAGATAGACAGGTACCACTTAACAAATCACTCCCTTTTGACTACAGGTTGTTTCTCTTCCATATTTGATGAGGCTAACATCCTGCATTTTTCTTAGCACATTATAGGCTGGTGCAAAAGTAATTGTGGTTTTTGCAATTTAATCACAAAAACCACAATTACTTTTGCACTAACCTAGTACAATATGTTATGAGCTACACTCACCATATTTTACAATAGATTGCTTGAACTTCTTTCTAATTGAAATTTGTATCCTTTGACCAATACCTCCCCAACCACTCCTCCCTGCCCCATGCCAGGCCCAGGTAACCATCATGCTACTCTCTACTTCTATGAGATCAACATTTTTACATTCCACATTTGGGTGAGATCATGTGGTGTTTCTCTTTCTGCGCCTGATTTATTTTGTTTAACATAATGTTCTTTAGGTTTATCCATGTTGTTGCAAATGACAGAATTTTCAGATTTTTTTTAAAGGGCTTAATAGTATTCTGTTGTGTATACAGGCATACCTTGGAGATATAGTGGGTTCAGTTCCAAGCCACCACAATAAGATGAATATTGCAATAAAATGAGTCCCACAGATGTTTTTGTTTCCCAGTGCATAGAAAAGTTACATTTACACTATACTTTATTAAGTATGCAGTAGCATGTCTTAAAAAGAAGTGTACAGACCTTAATTAGAAAATCCTATATTGTTTAAAAATGTTAATGATCATCTGAGCCTGCATTAAGTCATAATCGTTTTGATGGTAGAGATCTTGCCTCAATGTTGATGGCTGCTGACTAATCGGGGTATGGTGGCTGGAGGTTGGGGTGGCTGTGGCAATTTTTTAAAAGAAGACAAAAATGAAGTTTGCAACATCAATTGACTCTTCCTTTCACAAAAGATTTCTCTGTAGCATGTGATGCTGTTTGATGGCATTTTACCCACATTAGAACTTCTTTCAAAATTGGAGTCAGCCCTCTCAAACCTTCTTGTGCTTTATCAACTAAACTTGTGAAATATTTAAAATCCTCTGTTGTCATTTCAATGGTGTTCACAGCATATTCACTAGGAGTAAATTCCATCTCAAGAAACCACTTCCTTTGCCCATCCATCATAGGCAGGTATTCATCTATTAAAGTTTCATCATAAGATTGCAGCAATTCAGTCACATCTTCAGGCTTCACTTCTAAATCTAGTTCTATTGCCTTTTTTTTTTTTTAACTGAATCTTTAGTTTCTTCCTCCACTGAAGTCCTGAACACCTCAAAGTCATTCATGAGGGTTGCAATCAGCTTCTTCCAAACTTCTATTAATACGGATATTTTTGCCTCCTCTCATGAATTGTGGATGTTCGTAATGGTATCTAGAATGGTGAATCCTTTCCAGAAAGCTATACTTTGTCCAGATCCATCAGAGGAATCAATATCTGTGGCAGCTATAGGTTTACAAAATGTGTTTCAAAAGAAAACTTGAAAGTCAGAGTTACTCCTTCATTCATGGGCTGGAGAATGGAGGTTGTATTAGCAGTCATGAAAACAACATTAATCTCTTTGTTCATCTCCATCAGACCTCTTGGGTGATCAGGTGCATTGTCAAAGAGCAGTAATATTTTGAAAGGAATCTTGTTTTCTGAGTAGGTCTTAACAGCAGGCTGAAAATATTTAGTAAACCATGTTGTAAACAGATGTACTGTCATCCAGGATTTGTTGTTCCATTTATAGAGCACAGGCAGAGGAGATTTAATATCAATCTTAAGGGCCCCAGGACTTTTGGAATGCTAAATGAACATTGGCTTCAACTTATTAAGTCACCAACTGCATTCAACCCTAACAAGAAAGTTGGCGTGTCCTTTGGAGCTTTGAAGCCATGCATTGACTTCTCTAGCTATTAAAGTCCTATATGCCATCATCTTCCAATACAAGGCTTTTTTGTCTACATTGAAAATCTGTGGTTTAGTCTAGCCACTTCATCAATTATCTTAGCTAGATCTTCTAGGTAACTTGCTACAGCTTCTGCATCAGCACTTGTTTCACTACATTAGCACTTGTGGTTTGCACATTTATGTTATGGAAATGGCTTCCTTAAACTTCATGAACAAATCTAGCTTCCAACTTCTCTTCTTCAGCTTTCTCATCTCTCTCAACCTTCATAGAATTGAAGAGAGTTAGAGCCTTCCTCTGGATTAGGCTTTGGCTTACAGGAATATAGTGGCTAGTTTTATCTTCTATTCAGACCACTCCAACTTTCTCCATATCAGCAATAAGCCTTTTTCACGTTCTTATCATTATTGTGTTCACCTGGAGTAGCACTTTTAAGTTCACTCAAGTACTTTTCCTTTGCATCTACAACTTGGCTAAGTGTTTACCTCAGTAGGTCTCGCTTTCAGCTTGTCTTGGATTCTGACATGGCTTCTTCACTAAACTTAATCATATCTAGCTTTTGATTTAAAATGGAAGACATATGACTCTTCCTTTTACTTGGACACTTAAAGGCCATTATAGGGTTATTAACTGGCTTAATTTCAATATTGTTTTGTCTGAGGTAATAGGGAGGCCCATGGAGACAGACAGAGACAGGAGAATGGCCAGGAGTGGAGCAGTCAGAAGATACACAACATTTGTTGAATTAGTTCATAGTCTTATATGGGTGCAGTTTCTGGTACCCCAGAACAGTTACAATAGTAACATCAAAGATCACTAATCACAGATCCCAATAACAGATATAATAATAGTGAAAAAGTTTGAAATATTATAAGAATTACCAAAATGTGATACTGAGACATGAAGTGAGCACATGCTGTTGGAAAAATGGTGCCAATAAACTTGCCTGATGCAGGGTTGCCACAAAACTCCAATTGGTAGAAAACACAGTATCTGTTAGCACAAAAAATAGTAGTGCAATGAAAGGAGGTATGTCTGCATATACCACATTTTCTTTCTCCATTCATTCACTGATGGATATTTTAAGTTGATTCCATATCTTGGCTACTCTGAATAATGCTGCAGTGAACACAGGAGTGCAGCTATCTCCTTGAAATACTGATTTCATTTTCCTTGGATATATATTCAGCAGTGGGATTGCTGGGTCATCGGTAGTTCTAATTTTAGTTTTTTTAAGAACCTCCATACTGTTTTTATAATGGCTCTGCTTATTTCCATTCCCATCTTCAATATGCAAGGGCTCCATTTTCTCCACATCCTTGTCAATACTGTTATCTTTTGTCTTTGATTATAGCCATTCTAACAGGTATGAGGTGATATCTCATTGTGGTTTTAATTTTCATTTCCCTAATTATTAGCGATATTAAGCATTTTTTCCATATACACATTGGCTTCTTTTGAGAAATGTGTAAAAAAAGTTCATAAACTCATAAACAAATTCTTTTCGACCTACAAAAAGACAAGCACACAATAATAGTGGCAGACTTCAACACCCCACTAGCAGTGTTAGATCACTGAAGAAGAAAAATTGAGGAGGAGAGGCTCCTCCCTAACTCATTCTATGAAACCAGCATCATCCTGATACCAAAATCTGGCAGAGACACAATGAAAAAAGAAAATTTCAGGCCAGTATCCCTGATGAACATAGATGCAAAAATTTTTAACAAAATACTAGCAAACCAAATCCAAAAGGACACCAAAAAGCTAATACACCATGATCAAGTAGGCTCTATTCCTAGGATGCTAGGTGGGTTCAACATATGCAAATCAGTAAATGTGATTCATCACATAAACAGATTTAAAAGCGAAAACTATATGATCATCTCAATAGATACAGAAAAAAACTTTCCAGAAAATACATCTCCTTATGATAAAAAAAACAGACAAACAAAAAAACAGGTTAGGTGTCAAAGGAACATGCCTCAAAATAATAAGAACCATCAAGACACACTCACAGCCAACATCATACTGAATGGGCAAAAGCTGGAACCATTCCCCTTGAGAGCCAGAACAAGACAATGATGCCCACTGCCACCCCTCCTTTTTAATATAGTAGTAGAAGTCCTAGCCAGAGAAATTAGGCAAGGGAAAGAAATACAGGGCATGCAAAAAGGAAAATAAGTCAAAGTATTTCTCTTTGCTGATGACATGATGCTATACCCAGAAAGCCCTAAGACTCTGCCAAAAGGCTCCTAACACTGATAAATGACTTCAGTAAAAGTTTCAGGATTCAATAATCAATGCAAAAAAAAAAATTAGTAGCATTTCTGAACACCAGTAACATTCAAGCTGAGACTCAAGAACACAATCCCGTTTACAATCACCACAGAAAAATTCAATTACCTAGGAATACAGCTAATCAATAATGTGAAAGATCTCTTACAAGGAGAACTAGAAAACACTGCTGAGAGACATCAGAAATGACAAAAGTGAATGGAAAAACATTCCATGCTCATAGACTGGAACAATCAGTATCTTTAAAATAGGTGTGCTACCTAAGGCAATTTACAGATTCAATGCTATTCTTACCAAACTACCAATGTCACAGAATTACCAACAACTACTCTAAGATTTATATGGAACCAAAAAGCCCAAATAGCAATCCTAAGCAAAAAGAACAAGGCTGAAAGCATCACATTACCTGACTTCAAACTACACTATAAGGCTACAGCAATCAAAACAGCATGGTACTGGTACAAAAACAGACACATAGACCAATGGAACAGAATAGAGAACCCAGAAATAAATCTGTACACCTACAACCATCTGATTTTTAACAAAGCCAACCAAAAAAAGCAATTGGGAAAGGATTCCCTATTTAATAAATAGTGCTGGAATAACTGACTAGCTGTATGCTAAATAATGAAACTGGACCCCTACCTTTCACCATGTAAAACAAGATGGATAAAAGACTTAAATGTAAGATGTCAAACTATAGAAATTCTAGAAGAGGCCGGGTGTGGTGGCTCACGCCTGTAATCCCAGCACTTTGGGAGGCCGAGGCAGGCGGATCACGAGGTCAGGAGATCGAGACCATCCTGGCTAACACGGTGAAACCCTGTCTCTACTAGAAAAATACAAACAAAATTAGCCGGGCATGGTGGCAGGCACCTGTAGTCCCAGCTACTCGGGAGGCTGATGCAGGAGAATGGCGTGAACCCTGGAGGTAGAGCTTGCAGTGAGCCGAGATTGCGCCACTGCATACCAGCCTGGGCAACAGAGCGAGACTCTGTCTCAAAAAAAAAAAAAAAAATTTTCTAGAAGAAAACCTAGGAAATCCCCTTCTCAACACTGGTCTTGTAAAGAATTTTTAGCTAAGTCCCCAAAAGCAATAGCAACACAAACAAAAATTGACAAGTGGGACCTAATTAAACTAAAGAGCTTCTGCACAGCAAAAGAAACCATCAGCCTACAGAGTAAACAGACAACCTGCAGAATGGGAGAAAATATTTGCAAACTATGCGTCTGACAAGGTGAGATCTATAAGGAATCTATAACGAACCGTATAAAGAATCTATAAGGAACTTAAATAAATCAGCAAGCATAAAACAACCCCATTAAAAAATGGGCAAAGGCGGGAGGCAGAGGTTGCAGTGAGCCGAAACTGCGCCACTGCACCCCAGCCTGGGCAACAGGGCGAGACCATGTCTTTAAAAAAAATAAATAAATAAAAAGGCAGCAAAGGATATTAACAGACACTTCTCAAAAGAAGATACACAAGTGGCCAACAAACATGAAAAAATGCTTATGATCACTAATCAGAGAGATGCAAGTCAAAACCATAGTGAGATACTATCTCACACTAGTCAGAATGGCTATTATAAAGCCAGATAGTAACACACACTGGCAAGACTGTGGAGAAAATGTAACGCTTATACTCCGTTGGTGGGAATGTAAATTAATTCAGCCACAGTGGAAGGCAGTTTGGAGATTTCTCAAGGAACTAAGAATTGAACTACCATTCGATCCAGCAATTCCATTACTGGATATATACCCAAAAGAAAACAAATCATTCTACCAAAAAGACACATGCACTCACAAGTTCATTGCAGCTCTTTTCACAGTAGCATAGACATGGAACCAACGTAGGTGCCCATCAAGGGTGGACTGGATAAAGAAAGTGTGGTACGCATATGGCATGGAATACTACATAGCCATAAAAAGAATGAAACTATGTTCTTTGTAACAACATGGATGCAGCTAGAGGCCATAATCTTAAGTAAATTAATGCAGGAACAGAAAACCAAATATGGCATGTTCTCACTTATAAATGCGAGCTGAACGTTGAGTACAGATGGACATAAAGATGGGGCCAATAGATACTGTATACTACTAGAGAGGAGAGGCAGGCAGGGGAGTATGGATTGAAAAGTCACCAATTGGTTATTGTGCTCACTGCATGGTTGACAGGATCTGTACCCCAAACCTCAGCATCATGTAGTATACCAGTGTAACAAACCTGCACATGTATCCCCTCTGTCTAAAACAAAGGTTGAAATTCAAAACAAACAAACACAGAAAACAACTCAGTTTTGTTGATCTATATTTCTAGCTTCTATTTCATTTATTCCTGCCCTGATCATTATTATTTTCTTTTTTTCTATTGACTTTGAGCTTAGTTTGTTCTTGTCTTTCTAGTTCCTTGAAGTATGTTAGGTTATTTGAGATATTTTTTAACGTAGACATTTGTTGCTATGAAATTCCCTCTTAGTTTTCTCTAACAGTCCAAGTATTTTTTTTTTAAATCCTGTTAGAACTGCTTTCGTTATATTCCATAGCTTTTGTTATGTTGTTTCTATTTTCATTTGTTAAGATACGTTAGGTTATTTGATATATTTTTTGATGTAGACATTTGTTGCTATAAAATTCCCTCTTAGAATCCTCCCTAACTAATTTTATGACGCCAGCATCATCCTGATACCAAAACCTGGCAGAAACACAACAAAAGAGGAAAATTTCAGGCCCATATCCCTGATGAACATTGATGCAAAAATCCTCAATAAAATACTGCAAACCAAATCCAGCAGCACATCAAAAACCTTATCCACCACGATCAAGTTGGCTTCATCCCTGGGATGCAAGGCTGGTTCAACATACGCAAATCAATAAAAGAGATCCATCACATAAACAGAACCAATGACAAACCCACATGATTATCTCAATAGATGCAGAAAAGGCCTTCGACAAAGTTCAACAGTCCTTCATGCTAAAAACTCTCAATAAACTGTAGGTATCAATGAAACGTATCTCAATAAGGGCAATTTATGACAAACCCACAGCCAATATTATACTGAATGGGCAAAAACTGGAAGCATTCCCTTTGAAAACTGGCAGAAGACAGGGATGCCCTCTCTCACCAC
>NW_016814117.1:849900-878488 GCF_001698545.2 Rhinopithecus bieti
TTACATGTTTCCATTTTCATTTGTTATTTTCAGTTTCCCTTTATATTTTTTCATTGACTCATTAGTTGTTTAAGAGCATGTTGTTTTTAAATTTCCATATATTTGCGAATATTCTGTAGTTTCTCTTGTTAATGATTGTGGTCAGAAAAGATACTTGTAATTATCTCAGTCTTTTAGAATTTGTTATGATTGGTTTTTTGGCCTCATATATAATCTAACCTGGAGAATGTTCCATGTGCAGTTGAGAAGAATGTGTATTCTACTACTGTTGGATGGATGTTAGGTTCATTTGATCTAGAGTATAGTTTAAGTTTGATATTTTCTTATTGACTTTCTCTTTGATCTTTCCATTATTGGAAGTGGACTGTTGAAATCCCCTACTATTATTACTGTTTATTTCTCCATTCAGATTGATGCTTTCTTTATATATTTAGGTGCTGAAATATTGGGTTCACACATATTTACAATTGTTATATCTCCTGTTGCTGAATTGACCCTTTTATTATTAGATAGTGACCTTTGTATCTTTTATAGTTTTGACTTAAAATCTATTTAATCTGATATATGTATAGCCACACCTGCTTTCTTTTGGTTTCTATTTGCATGGAGTATATTTTTCCATTCCTTCATTTTCAGTCTGTGTCCTTACAGGTGAAACAAGCCTCTTATAGGCAGCATAAAGTTGAGTCTTTCTTTAAAAATCCATTTAACTACTTTGCCTTTTTATTGGAGAACTTAACACTTACATTCAAGGTTATCATTTATAGGTGAGGAGTTAATACTTTCATTTTGTTGTTTTGTAGTTGTTTTGTAGACATTTTCTTCCTTTACCTCTATCTTCTTTTGTGGCTAAATTATGTTGTTGTCTAGTGGTATGTTTTGATTCCTTGCCTTTTTTATGTATCTGCTATAGGCTTTTGCTTTGTTGTTACCATGAGGCTTACAAAAAAATATCTTACGATGGGGTATTTTAAGCTGATAACAACTCTGATCACAAAAAAACAAAAACAAACACAAACTTAACAACAAAAAAGCCTCTACGCTCTTATTCCAGTCCCCTCCTCACATTTAAAATATTTGATGTCACAAGTGTTATCTTTTTATATTGTCTATTGCTTAACAAATTATTGCGGCTATTATGATTTTTAATAATTTTGTCTTTTAACTTTTATACAAAATCCAAAATACTTTAATTCTGTGATGATGCTGCATAAATTGTTTATATCTTTAGTCAGTGACTTACTTTTAACAGTGAGTTTTAGACTTTGAGATTGTTTTGTGTTACTCCTTAGCATCCTTTTTTTTTTTTTATTTTTTTTATTTTTTGAGCTTGAAGACCTCCCTTTACCATTTCTTATAAAACAGTTCTGGTAGTCATTAATTCCCTCATCTTCTGTTTTTCTGGAACAGGCTTTATCTCTTCTTCATTTCTGAAGGACGGCTTTGTTGGGTTTGGTATTCTTGGCTGGCAGGGTTTCCTTCAGCACTTTGAGCACTGAGACAGGCCAGAAGCTTGGGGCAGATGTGGCCAGCATAGGAGTGGTACACATCTGAAGCCAAAGTTCACTGAGATATCCCTGGTGTTGTGAGATGTCCAGACCCCTGGACTGCTGACATCAGCCTGGCATTGGTGCAGCCCAGAGATTGAGTTTGCCATGAAAGCCTGAAGCCTGGGGCTATGTGATCCTGCTTGGCACCAGGCTGGGTCTAGAGCTTCAGTACATGGGTACTAGCCTGGAACATGGGGTTGTGGTGGTCTCACCAGTGTTGGGTTTTACTTTGGCAATCCTAGCATTGGAGCTAAAGGGATGGTGTTTCTCTTCTTGCCATGCTTCCTAGGGTTGAGGGAGGGATGACGGGGTAATATAAAACTTCCCTTCTTACCCTCTTCAATGTGACTTTTCTTAATATTGTGCTGCATCCAGATAGTATAATCTCTCATATGGCTTATTTAGCTCTTGTGAAGGTATGTTATAGCATGGATACTTGTTCAAATTGATGTTTCTGCTGGGGAAAGTTGCTGAAGAGTCCTACTCTGCCATCTTGCTCCATCTCTTCCTAAATAAATCATTGTTTTAATTTTGCCGGTGAAGACTGACTGTTCTCAATTAAGAGTCCATAAGTTTCCTTTTACATATTAATATTTTTGTGAAAGTGAGGATATATTTTCTGATGTTCCTTTTCCAACCTTAAATACAATTACTGAAGTAACATAGAAATAGTAGAAAGCTTGGGAAAAGGTTAATATAGTCTAGAGTAAAACTTGCCCAGTATACAACCACTCACAGAGAACTACTGTCAACAATTTTTAGTATTTCCCATTTCTTACATCTTTTTATAGCTGAGATCAAATGTTTATTTTTCCTACTTATTAATATTATTATTTTTGAGGCAGAGTCTCTCTCTGTCACCCAGGCTGGAATGCAGTGATGAGATCTCGACTCACTGCAACCTCCACCACCGGGGCTCAAGCGATTGTCCTGCCTCAGCCACCCAAGTAGCTGGAATTACAGGCGTGCACCACCACACCTGGGTAATTTTTGTATTTGAGTAGAGACGGGGTTTCGTCATGTTGGCCAGGCTGGTTTTGAAGTCATGGCCCCAAGTGATCCGCGAACCTCAGTCTCTGAAAGTGCTGGGATTATAAGGCATGAGCCACTGCACTCAACCTCTTTTTCCAAATTGTAAGCATGATTTATAATGTCTTCATAATTTTGATCTGTCATATTACCCAGAATTAGCCATTCTTATTAGTAGGTATATACGTTTTTATGTTTTTTTCCTATTTCATACAACAAATGTGTTCACAAATATGTGCCCCATTGTTCTTTATTTTAGTAGTTTCCAGATTATAGTTATCAGAAAAAGAGAAATGGGCAGTTCCACACTTTTCACACTGTGAGAGGTGTTTGGAAGCACCTACCTGAGCCTTGAGGATTGGTGATACAAAAGCCATAAAAGGCTTCAGGGAGTAGCTGGGAACTGACCTAGGAATTCCGATGTCATCAATATATATCAAATTTAAGAATGTAAGGTTATATTACACCTCTACTTAGAACAACATTCAGACACCTACAAGATCCTGCCTAGTCTGGCCCTCGTTCCTCTCTCACCTGGTCTATGCACTCCCTCTTAGATGACTCCAGTCTCACTGACTATTTCAGCACTCTCACATGCCCTCTCCTCCCACCTCAGGCCTGCTGCACAGGTGTTTCCTGCTGTCTGAAATGGACTTCTGCACATGTGTAAACACACATGCACACACACTACCGCCACTGTACCACACATATACAAACACACAACTGGCCACTTCTCTAAACCGTCTGATTTTTTTTTTTTTTTTTTCCCTTCTTTTAGATGTTTTTGTAGGCAGAACAGTGGTCCCTTGAAGATGTTCATGTCCTAATTCCCAGGACCTGTGAATATGTTCAGTTACATAGGAAAGGGGAACTAAGGTCAAAGTTGCTAATCAGCTGATTTTAAGATGGGGAGATTATTCTTTCTTTTTTTTTTTTTTTTTTTTTTTTTTTTTTTTTTGAGACGGAGTTGCCCAGGCTGAAGTGCAGTGGCATGATCTCGGCTCACTGCAACCTCCGCCTCCTGGGTTCAAGCAATTCTCCTGTCTCAGCCTCCCAAGTAGCTGGGACTAAAGGTGCCCGCCACCATGCCTGGCTGATTTTTGTATTTTCAGTAGATACAGAGTTTTACCGTATTGGTCAGGCTGGTCTCGAACTCCTGACCTCAAGTGATCCTCCCACCTCGGCCTTCTAAAGTGCTGGGATTACAGGCGTGAGCCACCACGCCCGGCCAAGATGGGGAGATTTTTCCTGGAATATATGGCTGGGCCTGTTGTAATCAGAAAGTTCTTAAAAGTGGAAGAAGAGAGTGAGAACCAAAGAGGTGGAAGCTTGAAAATGACCTTTCTGCTGTTGGAAGATGGGGTCATGAGCCAGGAAGTGTGATAGCCTCTAGAAGCTGGAAAGACAAAGAAATGGATTCTTCCTTAAAGCATCTAGAAGGAGCACAGCCTTATCAATATTTTGATTTTAGATCAGTGAGATCCATTTTGGACTTCTGATTTATAGAACTATAAGATAATAAATTTGTGCTACTATTCAACCATAAGAAAAGAAGGAAATCCTGTCAGTTTTTGACATCATGGATGAACCTGGAGGATATTTTGCTAAGCATATAAGCCAGGCACAGAAAGACACATAATCTCACTTATATATAGAATCTAAAATAGTCAAATTCATAGAATCTAAGAATGGGATGGTGGTTACCACGAGCTTGGGGAGATGTTAGTCAAAGCATACAAAATTTCAGTTAGACAAGAATAAATTTGAGAGATCTAATGCGCATCATTGTGACTATCATTAAAAACAATGTATTGCATTCTTGAAAATTGCTGAGAATAGAATTTGAGTGTTCTCACCACAAAAAAAAATGATCAGTATGTGAGATAATGCATGTTAACTGGCTGGATTTAGCCATTCTACAATGTATACATATTTCAAAACAACATTTTGTAAATGATAAATATATACAATTTTTAATTGCCAATTTTATTTTAAAAATTTGCGTTGTCTTAAACAACTACATTTCTGGTCATTTGTGACAGTTAGCAATGGAAACTAAGGGAATACAGTGCATACAGATGCTTGTCCTGACTCTTTCCTTAATCTGAAGTGACTGAAGTAGATTCCTGCTTATTCTCCTTCTCAGCAACCTGGGTTTTTGCCTTACTATCCTTTATCACAATATGGAATTACTTATTCCTTTGTTTGCCCATGTTTCGCTGTATGCCAGGGACTGTCTTCTGTGTTACCAATGCTGACCCAATCAGTCCATTATAAGCTTTCAACAAATAGCTATTAGTTTTTAGTTAAGTGAGAGGACATTCCTAGTCAGCAAGACAGTATATGACAGAATCAAGAGGCAGAGAAAGATGTGGGTACATTTGAGAGGCTATAAATCAGGTGACTGTTGCCTGAAGAGAATATTGGATTTACAGATTTACAGACCTAAACTAGGTTAGAGGCAGGGAGAATAAGAAATGGAGAGATTCTGGTGACTTCACGTTGTGGAAGTGACAGAACCTGGTGCTGAGTCTATGGGAATAGGAAAGTGGAAATGACAGAACCTGGTGCTGAGTCTATGGGGATAGGAAAAATTATCAATGACTGCCATATTGCTGGCTTGGTCAATGGAGTAGATAGTAGTGATTTTCACTTAGAAGTTATCAAAACAGTGAAAGAATTGAGAGGAATGGTAAATTCAATTCTGGACATGAATAAGATGCCTGTGGAACATCCTAGAGTAGGTCTCTGGCAGCCTATCGGAATTACAGATTTGGAACCCAAGGTAAAGTTGAGGGCTTCCTGTCTGACTTGGATATGGTTGATTTATGAAGTTTATGTAAGGAAAATGGTGTTTAGCAGAAAGAGGAACAAGAATGGAACTCTGAAACACTAGTAGTTCAGTAACAGAGGGCAGAAGAAATGGAAAATAAGGTAAGAGAAAAGCCTGAGGGTATGGTAACACCAAGACCAGGGAATGATGTTTTAGGGATGAGGGAGTAGCCAGCCAGTGTCGAGTGCTACAGATGGTGCAATAGGACTTCACAGTGTCCACTGGTTGTAGTAACAGAGGTAATTAATGTTCCAGAAAACATTTTGGGCTTTTAGACAGTTTATACTAAAGAATTACTGGAGCAGAGCATAATAACCGTTTTTAAGTCCTTTACCTAATGTTGTCAAATTACAAAAAGATGAAATTAGTTTTCAGTCTGATAGCAGCATATGATTGTGACCAACCATCTCACAGCATCAGAAGTAGCATGGTATCTCTGAGTTTATGTCCTGACTTTATAATATTTAGTGCCTTTGGGCAAGTTACTCAGCCTTGGTTTCCTCATTTGCAAAAATGGGACAATAATATTACCTATCTCATGTGGTTATGATTAAAGAGGTTATCAGAATGAGTTTTTACTTTTAAAGCACTTAAACAGCATCTGGCACATAGTAAATGCTACCTTGAAGTGTTTGTTGGATAAATGACGGATACGTAGATGGATACATAAAATAAATGTTGGGTATTCTAATTTTCTCATATTTTGCAAATTTGAAAAGTAATGAATAGTACTTTTTTTAGTCAACTTTATATATATAATTTACAGACATTAAAATGCTCCTGGCTGGGTGCAGTGGCTCACGCCTGTAATCCCAGCACTTTGGGAGGCCAAGCGGGCAGATCACTTGAAGTCAGGAGTTCGAGACCAGCCTGGCCAACATGGTAAAACCCCATCTCTACTAAAAATTAAAAAATTAGCTGGGCCTGGTGGTAGGTGCCTGTAATTCAGCTACTCGGGAGGCTTAGGCAGCAGAACTGCTTGGACCCAGGTGGCGAAGGTTGCAGTGAGTGGAGATCACGCCACTGCACTCCAGCCTGGGCAATAGAGAGAGACTCCATCTCAATCAATCAATAAAATGCTCCTATTTTAAGCGAACAGTTAAATGAGTTTTGATAAATACTTGTACCTGAATGACCATCACCTCAACCAGATGTGGAACATTCCCATCACCCCAAACAGTTCCCTTTTGTCTCCTCCCAGTCAGTCCTCAACTTCATCCTCAATCCCAAACAACCATTGCTCTGCTTTCTTTCCTGTGAATTAGAATACTCTTTTCTAGAGTTACATGTCAGTGAAATCGTACCATATGTACTCTGTGCTTAGCTTCTTTCACTTGGCATGTTTTTGGGATTCATTCACGTTGTAGCATGTACCACTGGTTCATTCCTTCCACTCCCCGAGTGGTATTTTGTTTTACAGAGGTACCACATTTTGCTTATGAATACATTTACTCTACTAAATGTATAGTTTTGACTGTTATGAATACTGCTATGAATTCATGTATAAGCCTTCGTATACACTTTTATTGTTTCAATGTATATTCCTTTATTATTCCTTTATTAACTCATTAAAAGTCTGAAAACTTTTCAAGAATATTAACCTTTTTTTTGTTTTGTGAGTTCTGTATTTTGTCCATGTTTTATTTTGTGGTTTTTATATTTTCTTTTATATGTTTTAATTATTGAGATAGTCAAATCTTTTTTATTCTATATATGTAACATAAGTTCCCATGAAGGAAATTTTTGACATTTTGCTGTATACGCATGTATGTTTGTGTATGTGTGTGCACAGTAATTTGGGGGGTTTTAATCAGTTTTGAGAATGGGCTGTTGGCAGTTATGAAGACAGCTAACATGAAAGTTGGGGTAAACTCAAATCATAGTTCATATTCAATATAATTTCTTCAGGATTTTTTAGATTATTTAAAAATCCATCTACATTCTAGTAGATTCTGTCTAGTACATTTTTCTTGAATATGACAAGTCTAGGTTCCTGACACCATTTGTTATCCTTTAGGCAATGAGATTTTGTATATAACTTAGTTTTCTGATTAGCTTAGGTTTATCCCTATTTTTTTTTGTTTGTTTGTTTTTCTTTTCTTTTTGAGACAGAATCTCTGTCACCCAGGCTGGAGTGCAGTGGTGCGATCTCGCCTCACTGCAACCTCTGCTGCCCAGGTTCAAGCGATTTTCCTGCCTCAGCCTCCCAAGTAGCTGGGATTACAGGCACCTGCCATCGCACCTGGCTAATTTTTGTAGTTTTAGTAGAGACAGAGTTTCACCATCTTGGCTGGTCTTCAACTCCAGACCTCGCAATCCACCCGCCTCGGCCTCCCAAAGTGCTGGGATTACAGGCATGAGCCACCGTGCCTGACTCTCTTTTTTTTTGTTGTTTTTTTTTAAAATTTTTAAAATTTTTGTAGAATTTAATACCATGCCCGGCTATGCCAGACACTCTTCTGTTTCAAATATTATACTCATTTAATCCTCACAGCAATAATATCTTCATAGTTACCTTACAGATGAAGAATTTGAGGCTAAGTAGCTTGCCCAGGGCCACACAGCTAATAAGTGGGGTCAACCTCAGAGCCCATGTTCCTAAGCTTTATGCTGTGTTGCTGACAGGGTAAGGTTAAATATGGAGGCCAGGCACGGTGGCTCACGTCTGTAATCCCAGCACTTTGGGAGGCCGAGGCGGGTGGATCATGAGGTCAGGAGTTCGAGACCAGCCTGGCCAACATAGTGAAACCCCGTCTGTACTAAAAATACAAAAATTAGCCAGGTATGGTGGCATGCGCCTGTAGTCCCAGCTATTCGGGAGGCTGAGGCAGGAGAATTGCTTTCACCCAGGAGGCGGAGGTTGCAGTGAGCCGAGATTGTGCCACTGCACTCCAGCTTGAACAACAGAGCAAGACTCTGTCTCAAAAACAACAACAACAACAAAAAAAGGAGGTGCAAATCTCAGTAGTAGAATAGCAGATTCACACTTAATCTTTCTCCTATTTTAGGAAGTTAATACTTAAGATAATTATTATTTATTTGTTCTTTTTTTCCTTTTTGAGACAGGGTCTCACAACCCAGGCTAGAGTGCAGTGGTGCAGTCATGGCTCACTGCAGCCTCAACCTCCTGGGTTCCAGTGATCCTCCGACTTTAGCCTCCCAAATAGCTGGGACCGCAGGCATGTACGAACTTGTCTGGCTAATTGAAAAAAAGTTTTTTGTAGAGACAGGGAGCTCCTCCCTCTGTTATCTAGGCTGGTCTGGAACTACTGGGCTCAAGCAGTCCTCACATCTCAGCCTTCCAAAGTGCTGGGATTACAGGCATGAGCCACTGCATCAGCCAAGAGAATTTTCAAAGTATGCAATTGAAAACGTAGGCAAGCAATCTCTAGATCTGAATAATTTATAGATTTCTGAGGTTCAGCAATATTTTCCTAGTTAAATAGGCACTTTATCAAATATCTTGTTTTCATTTGAGTCATCTTCAATGATTTCTATTGGTTAAGACAGACAATAGAAATGAATTTCCTTTTTTAAAAGTTTATACAAAGTTTATTAAAAATTTTTTTAAAAAGATTTAAAGCTTGTGCATTTCAGAAATATCAAGTACAGTAGCAGTTAGTTTGGAGTGACAAGACGACCCCTGAAGATTTTTTAAGGAGAGATTTCCTTATGGTAGGGTAGTGACTGGGAATTGAAACATGCAGCTTCTGGAGGGAGTGCTTTGCGTCTTTAAAGTTATTTATTCTTTTATATTTAATTTCCTTATTGATTTGGTAGCCCCTACAGACCCATTGAAAACACATAGTGGCCTCCTCCAGGAACTATTTCCTGTTTGCTCCCACCTTAAGTAATCTCTCATTTTTCTATCTCTTACAACATTTTGTCTACTTTAGGTACTATTTCATTTTTTAAACCTCATTCTGTAAGGTGTTGGTCACAGTCCCAGAGCTTTAGACATGTATGCAATTTTTTGTTACTGTTTATTATTTTTCAATAAGTGGAAATTAAGATCTTTCTGTTTTTTCAGGCCATTTAATACACTTTATATGAAACTTCCTGTAGACAATTGTTATTTGAATTGCTTCTTCATTGCAGTTATATAACTTGGAAACTTTTGCCTGTGCACCAAATTTATTTAAAGTCATTTGAAATTATATAGGTCCATTTGAAAATGTTTTACCAAAAATGTATTTATGAATATGCAGTTAATGCTAAATTCCACCTTGATCATTCATTAGCTTTGTGAATCTGTTTCCAGTATAACAGGGAGAACACCAAAGCTGCCATGAGCATTAAATTAGATAATGTCTCTGTAAGATTCTGTTACACAATTATCCTGTTACTGGCTTATGAAAGGTTCCTCTTAATTGTGGATTGAAATCAAACATTCTGCATTAACATCTAAAGATATAAGTTATCTTTAACAGTGTTTAAAATTAGGTAATAATTAGTCCAAACCTCATCATGGAATAGATCAACATAAAGTACCATGTGGCTGAGTTGAAAGCAAGTTCTTTCAGTTTTTATTTTAATACTCATTAAAATACTCTACAGGCAGTTTTGGAGCATCACTTGGGGTCTTTCTCATCTTATTTTCAAGTGGAACTGACTGGTTTTATATAGTACTTCTGTTGTATATTTTCTATTTTGGGATTCTGGCCTGCTTCATTGTAGTGTTAGTTTCTGAATCACAGTAGCTAAACTATTGAGTGTACATGTATTGACTCTTATGATTTTGGAAGACAGCAAATAAAGTACCTGCTTTGCGGTGGAGAACCTGAAAGACAGGGTGTTTCCTATTATTGTTTTGATATTAGCCTTTTTAATACAACATCGTGGTCCATCAGAAGAACAACCCTGAGCCAATGAGCCTCAGCTAACCCTAATTCAAATAAAGCTACCATATAATGTCTCTCCCTATCCAGAGTTAACACCCAGTCCTAGTGGACTCATTTGTTCAAATGAAGGGATGTAGCCTCATGATTATTAAAGCTGTTTTTAGCACTGTCTCAACTTTCCTGGTTCATCTTGAGCAACTCTTAGAAGCATTGCAAGCTTTAATTTTATTCCACCTATAGACATTGCTTTGTTCACCTTTGGTTATATTTTTAGAACAGGATTTAATATTTGGAGGGGAGATCTAATTCTTTCAGAGGAATATTTTTGTTTGTTTTTCTGTAAACTGAGTTAATGTGATACAATTAGATGCTTCCTTTATGGCTGTATAGGTAAAATCATATGAGAGTAAATGTAGCCTTTTAAAGTAAATGTGATTAAGACATGCATATACGTATTCAACAGTTACAGTGGCAAGCATGGGATGGGAATGGTGACTTGCTTTGCTCTCCACCTACCCCTTGTCTGCACCCAGACAGCTGTCCAGGCTGGAGGAAAATGGAAAATAATGCTGATAGGTCTCACTTTAAATTCATGATCGCCAACTACAAAGGGACCAGTAGTGCTGTCCAACATTCCTTCCATGCTACCTATTGTCTTGCTTTTTTATATGAGTATTTCGCACTTTCTCCTCTCCTCTCAACCATTAATAGCTCCTTTCCTTTCTCCCCCATCCCAATGCTGGTGAGAGAATAAAAATCAATCAGAAGGAAATGTCTAACCTTTCTCCCTACCTGGTCTACTAATGTACCTATATCTGTACCCAGGTACTCTGCTGGACTTCGGTTATTAATATACCCTGTTATTATCTAAGGTCAATCCTCACTTACTGAATTCATATCCTGCCTTGCCTACTTATGGCCATCTCTAGCAGCTGTCCCTTCTCTCTTCTGCATTGTTAATGATTCCTCTTCCTTCTTTACCAGATCATTCCTATCAGCATACTCACATGTTGAAATAGCTTCCATCTTTAAAAGGAAAAAAAAAACTTCCTGGAGACCCCATAGTTCCCTAAAAATAATGCCCCATTTCTCCTTTCCTCTTGGCAGCAGAACTCTTCAAGAGTTGTCTACTCTAGCTTTCTTTCCATTCTTTCTTGAAATTTCTCCATTAAGACTTTCAGCCCCACCTCTCTGCCAAAACAGCTCTGATCAAGGTCACCCGTGATCTTTCCAAAGGCAAATCACTGATCAGTTCTAACTTGCTCTGATAGCAGTACTTGACATGGTCACACTTTCTTACACTTTCTTTCCTTGGATTCCGAGACCCCACACTTTCTGATTTTCTTCTGATTTCAGTGGCAGGTTGCTCCCTCATTTCCTAGACCTTACATTTCCTGAAAGTTGGTTCTTAACCTTCCCTTCTATGCTCACCTCCTATATCAAACTAGTGTATTCCCTCTTGTGGTGTAAAATGTCTATTTGCTGAACACTACTGAATTTATATTTCTAGCTTGGATCTCTCCCCTAAGCCACACACTCTCATGTCCAGTGGTCTCCTTGATTTCTCCTCATGGATGTCAGAAGGTCCAAGGCCAGTTTCTTTATTTCCAATGCCCCAAACTGGTTCCTTCTGTAGTTTACCTTATCTGTAATTGCTCTTATCAAAACCTGAAGTAATTTCTGATTCCTCTCTAGAGACCTACTGCTTGCCATACCTTCAAAATGTATCCAGAATCTTAACATTTTTCACCATCTTCATAGCTACCCCTCCATTCAAGCCACTACCATCTCCTGCATGGATTACTACTGCCATCGCCTTCTTGTTGGTCTCCTTTCCTGTCTTTATCTCCTTTTTCCATTTTCCTTCTCATTATTCTGCCACACTGGCCTGCCTGCCTCTCCTTGAAGGAGCTAAGGACCCCACACACTTCAGAGCCTTTGTGCTTGCTGCTTCCTCTGCCCAGAATGTTCTGCCACCAAACATTCACAGGGGTCTCCTACTCCATTCAAATGTTCAAATGTCACCTTGTCAGAGAGCTCTTTCCTTGAAAATCCTATTTGATATAGCACCTTCCTCTTGCCTGCATTCTCTCCAAACATAATTATTTGTATATTATTAACTTCCCTCCCTTGAGGGCAGGGACTTTGTTCTGTCACAACTATATCTTTAAGACCCAGAACCAAGCCTGGAACATTTTGGTGTTAAATGAATGGAGGAAGGTAGTGGTGATGGTGGTGGTGGTGGTGGTGATTCGTGGTATGATTCTGTTAGGTGTTAAAGCCCCAAATTAGTTTTTAAAGAATTCACACACAACTTTTTCAAACACTATATAAAACAAGGTAAGTCTGTATACACACAAACTTTAACCAATCTAACCCGCAATCCGTTTCAACCTATATTTGATGATGAGGCTGACTAGCCAGTATTTAAGTAATCACTATGCAGTAGACCTTGTGCTAAGATTATCCAGTTTAACTCCCACAATACTCCTTTCAGTATATGTTATACCATTTTATGAAAAGGAAATGAGGCTTAGTGAGCATACGACGAGGCCAGCTGAAGATAGGAAGTGGCAGCCTTGGGATTGGATCTCAGTGTGTTTAGCTTCAGAATTTCTTAAGAATGATGGGACTGGCTGGGCACCATGGCTCACGCCTGTAATCCCAACACTTTGGGAGTTCGAGGCTGGTGGATCATCTGGGGTCAGGAGCTCGAGACCAGCCTGGCCAACATGGTGAAAGCCCATCTGTACTAAAATACAAAATTAACCAGGCATGGTGGTGCACANAGGCTGACTAGCCAGTATTTAAGTAATCACTATGCAGTAGACCTTGTGCTAAGATTATCCAGTTTAACTCCCACAATACTCCTTTCAGTATATGTTATACCATTTTATGAAAAAGGAAATGAGGCTTAGTGAGCATACGACGAGGCCAGCTGAAGATAGGAAGTGGCAGCCTTGGGATTGGATCTCAGTGTGTTTAGCTTCAGAATTTCTTAAGAATGATGGGACTGGCTGGGCACCATGGCTCACGCCTGTAATCCCAACACTTTGGGAGTTCGAGGCTGGTGGATCATCTGGGGTCAGGAGCTCGAGACCAGCCTGGCCAACATGGTGAAAGCCCATCTGTACTAAAAATACAAAAATTAACCAGGCATGGTGGTGCACACCTGTAGTCCCAGCTATTTGGGAGGCTGAGGCAGGAGAATCACTTGAACCCGGGTGGTGGAGGTTGCAGTGAGCCAAGATCACACCACTGCACTTTAGCCTGGGCAAGAGAGGGAGACTGTCTCAAAAAAAAAAAAAAAAAAAAAGATGGGACTTTCTAAAATAAAAGCCTCCTGGAGATTCTTTTACATATGATCTGTACATGTTAGTCATTTATATGTTTACATACTTAAATAGTAAAGTATTTGAGAAATAATGTTTAGTTTTAGAAAATGGGCTTAAATGTTGTGATTGTTAAGCAGTAATAAATATAAATGATAAACAAGACAACTTTTTAAAACTTTGAGCTAAAAGTTAATCTCATGGCACTTTGCCTAATGACCTAGGCTAGCTCTTGTGGTCTGGTTCATACAAACATGTTCTGATACCAAAACCAGTGTGCTGTTGCTATGGCTGTGAACGCTTTTGTGAGTACATAGATACCAATAACACAGAGCCATGGCTTGGAGTTCTCTGAGTTACTTCTCTAGAGAGAGGAAAGTGAGAAATGAAACCTCAGCTTCAGATTTGTACCGTTAATTTTGCAGTTGTCTATTGTTCTTCATAAAAACAGCCTTGAAGTTGAGAGTAAAAATTCTATGAAGGTAGATAAAACAAGAAGGGAATTGCTAAGTACAAGGGAAGAAAGTATCAATGAAACAAACCATGGCTAGTCCTACTGTTAATTTTCTGGTTCTCTAGAAGGGACAGTGCCAAGTTAGAGTTGGAGAACAAAGAATTCCACTTTCCAGTTTTTCCTTCTTCTGCCACATCCTGCTTACTCTCCTGGTCCACTGAGGCATGAATCCCCTTCCTGAGGAAGACCTGAATGATGGGAAAGTAGTAACCTGGGGGTTTTGGTGGCACACACAAAAAAATGGGTTTGAAGAGAACTGACATTTCTCTTTAGATCCCAAATGCCTGTACAGTGAGTATAGCTGTCAGTGGCACCTGCTCCAGGGGGAAGGAAGGTCCAGATGGCAAACACTGTGCTGAGCTAGGTTTTTACAGAATCAAGAAAGTAGTGATGCTCTCTGAGAGAGCTGTTAACCAATTATGTGAAACTAAATCCTTTTCATTTAGATATTTTAGATAATGTGCTGAAAATTGTCAGTAGAGATATAAATATTTGTAACACCATGAATCTTAAAATGTGGCTCCACATTCAAAATAGGCTATTGTCTAATCCACTCTGAAAACTTCTTTGAGGTTCTCTTTGTTCTTCTGGGAACAAACATCAAAAATGTGAATTGGAACTAATCAGAAGAATTGTACAGTGTTGTTTAATTCATAACATGATAGCATATATTGTTTTCATTGATCTTATCTAATGTGAATGTAACTACCAAGTTTTTGTATAAGAGCTGCTAGTGCAATCTTGAGCTGTTGATTCTGATTTCTTGTTGATGGGCTTTCTGTTAGGATGGCATGATTCATTCCTCTGTTTTCATTATGAGTTTAAAAATGTAGATATTGACTTTAAGGTACTATGAGTGTACATATAGTTCAGAATTTCCAAGTGTCTTAATTACCAAAATAAATTGCTGAGATGTAATTCTTTAAAATTTAAAAAATAAGTAATGCATCTTTAGATAAGACTGTTTATGAACAGAGAAATAAGATAGGAGGTGACATGGATAGGCAATTAGTAGCTCCTCCTCAGGATTAGTCCATAAGGTGACACAAAGTATTCTTATTGTGTTCTTTTATTTTTGCAGGCTTTGTGTCATGACCTTAATTTCTTTTTCTGTTCCAACATCTGCTAGCTTTTAAATGGAATACTTTCTTTGGTATTTGCAATGGTTGGGAGATGCTTTGAACATGCTCAGCTATTGTCCCCAAGCAACTGACGGGGTCAAATTTGAGATTGGACTTGCTGTGGACTTAATAATCAACCCTTTTTGGCTTTAAAATGTGACTTGCCCTTTATTTCACTGTTCTCGTTGTCTTTCCTAAACAGGCTGCTGATACTTTGGCTGTGAGGCAAAAAAGGAGAATTTATGATATTACCAATGTCTTAGAGGGAATTGACTTGATTGAAAAAAAGTCAAAAAACAGTATCCAGTGGAAGTAAGTTGTAAACCAGCACCCTCTTCTGAAACCTTTATTTTTCTTCTCAGTGCTCTGTAAAATTTGACCTTCCCAATGTTTCTCTCTCTCAAATCTTCTGTTTCAGCTAGGCCCCTCAGCTTTCCCTGAACACACCTCTCTGGACCTCTTTGTCACTCCTGTATTGGGGTGTTCCCTTGCTCTCTTGGATGCTGGATTTTCACTCTTAAAGTTCAAATCTTACTTTCTTCCTCGAGGTATTACTCATTTGGCACACATTGTATACTATCTTGTATTAACCTCTTCCTAAGTCTTTACCCATCCTTGAGAGCAAGAACTACTTTCATAGGAATTTGTACTTTGTAAATAGTAATTGATTGAAATGCATGTTGTCATTAATTGTGGCCTGGTTATATGTTTGAATGTAACAAACAATTTCTGTTCTTCTAATGTGTCCCCTTTGACTATCGTTTTTGTTTTGTTTTGTTTTGTTTTGTTTTAGCCAAAATTCCAACAAAACATTAGAAGGTTGTAATTTATTTTACCAGCACCTCAGTCACATCCTGAGACTGCTAGGTGTGACCGCTGAGCACACTCTTTTGGCACCCAGTCACCAACCAGTCTGGCCTTCCAGATGACAAAAAAACATTGTAGGGAAGATTGAGAATTTTTATAATTTGGTTGTTCTTGTCAATAAATTTTCTAAGCAAGAGGTACGGTGTTTAAAATTTTTAACGTTTTTAGTGCTTGATTTTAAGAGTGTAAAGACTTCTATCTTGAATATATTACTAAGTAAGTCAGTTTTATTACAGTAAAAATTAAGTGATATTAACCTAGATCTGATACTGAGGATATTAATTCTCATATGTTTTTAAGAGGTGTAGGTGCTGGCTGTAATACTAAAGAAGTCATAGATAGATTAAGGTATCTTAAAGCTGAAATTGAAGATCTAGAACTGAAGGAAAGAGAACTTGATCAGCAGAAGTTGTGGCTACAGCAAAGCATCAAAAATGTGATGGACGATTCCATTAATAATAGATATCCTTTTAAATAAGTTATGCATATACATATAGCTTTGGAATATGTATGTATAAATTATTTCAGTCTGAAGATCATTCACTTTGTTTTTAGACAGTTAAGTTTTATAAGTAAATATAACATTTTAATTTTATGATATTCTTATAATATATACTAATATTTTTTAAATGTTACATTTTTAAGTTATATAGTACAGATCCATTAGCATTATTCCTCTGTGGTGCACCGAGGGAGAAAAAGAGATTAGTCGACTTTTGGTCTACCTATTGATAGAATGCGGTATGCTAGCCAGTGTGCTTAGGAGATCTGTGAGTATTAGAAGCCATTGTTAAGTATATATGTATTTTTAAATAATTATGTTCAGTGTTCTGAAGTATAAAATTCAGCAGCTCTCAAAGTTTTGAAAACTTTTCATTTAAAGATGAGATATCATGTGCCCACAATCAATCCTTGATACTTTCTACCTAATATGAACCCCAAAATAGTTCCTGCTGGAGAACAGGGGTCTAAGTCCTGTGTGCCTATCATATATTGGGGGAAAACATTATTGATCTATCCATGTGTTTCTTACAAACCACTGTCTTCTCTTAGATATCTGTGATTCTCTTAGTTTATAAACTTACCTGTACTCATAAGGAAACTAACCACATTTTACCTTGTAGCACCTCATGAAATTTTGACTAATGTATACAATATAATTTACTTTTCACATTTTTATGTATTTGGTGAACAAGTCCATGATCTCATTTGTTATTTCCTTTCTATGGATCAGAGCCCCTTAACAGTTGGAGAACAGTGGGAGTTTTCCAGCTGTGTTCTGTGGAGCTCTGAAATTCAAAAGTCATTGATCTATTTTATCTTGGACTTTGCTGCCCTGCTTTACAAGATGGCCATTCCCAATGCACCAACCATGATTATGTGTGATACATACAAAATTTTCTGTATATTACGGTATTTTGATGTCTCAATAAACCTTTCTGGCTGAGGAAAGACTGCCTATCCTGGGACTAGCCACTTCTTAGAAACAGCAAGGGCTCAGCCAGAAGCATCCCTTTGATATAAACTAACCAGTCCAGGTCCAGACCTCCTTTCTCCAGCCCATACACCCTGGTGGCAATATTCCTCTGCCTTAATCATCCCAGGGCCAGGTACCAGATAACTAGGGACTACCTGCATAGCTCAGAGCCCACCAGAATTATCCAAACTAGGCCAAGTGCAGTGGCTCACGCCTGTAATCCCAGCACTTTGGGAAGCCAAGGTCGGTGGATCACCTGAGGTCAGGAGTTCGAGACCAGCCTGGCCAACAGGGTGAAACCCCATCCCTACTAAAAGTACAAAAATTAGCTGGGCATGGCAATGTGCACCTGTAATCCCAGCTACCAGGGAGGCCATAGGAGAACTGCTTGAACCCAGGAGGCAGAGGCTGCAGTGAGCCAAGATCATACTACTGCAGTTCAGCTTGGGCAACAGAGCAAACTCCATTTCAAAACAAAACAAAATTATCCAAACTAGCTAATCGAAATGTCCTCCCCACCCCGCATTTTTTTTTCCCCGAAATGGAGGCCTGTTCTGTCGCCCAGGCTGCAGTGCAGTGACGCGATCTCGGCTCACTGCAACCTTCGCCCCCTGGGTTTAAGCAGTTCTCCTGCCTCAGCCTCTGGAGTAGCTGTGATTACAGGTGCTTGCCACCATGCCCTGCTAAGTTTTGTATTTTAGTAGAGACGGGTTTCACTATTTATAGACTCGACTTCTTTTTTCATCTGTCGATGTGTGGCAGTCCCTCTGTGCATATGGTCAGGCTGGTCTTGAACTCCTGACCTCAAGTGATCCACCCGCCTCAGCCTCCCAAAGTCCTGGGTGGTGTGAGCCACCATGACTGGCCACCCTGCATTTATTTTCCCAAGGAAACCCTAATAAAAGTTCTGGGCTAATGCTTTCCTCCCGCTCCTGTCTTCTGCCTCCTAACCACCCTGGTGTCTTAACCACGTGGCCCTGAGTAGCCTGCCTTGCCTCCTGTCACTAGGACCTGAGTATAATACTTTGCTTTTCTGAGCCTTTCCTTTCCTCTGTGTCCTCTTGTGGCCGTACCTGACCATTTAATACAAGAACAAAAACAATCACAGAAAATTCCTGATGTGGAAGCTGATATGGTTGCTGATGACCTTTTCCCAATCATTCCCTTCCCCCAGAAGCCCTTGCCTCCATGAAGAATGTGCACTGCTTTCCATCTCTCTCCTAAGGGTCCTCAAATGTCACAATCAGAATGGCTTCTTCTAAGAGCAAAGAATGGGAACTCCTTTGATTGTGATTGTCTTTACCTTGCTAGACTAGATTTATTTTGTCTGTCATGTGTGGCAGTCCCTCTGTGCATATGGTCATTTAGTTATTTTGACCTTCAGATGTATTACCTTAATTTAAATGCCTAGGGCTTGATATAAATGTTGTTCCTTAACTCCTACGACAGTACATTTTCCTATGTAACTCATGAAGACATCTGTAATTGCTTTAATGGTAAGTACCATTAGACTTTTCCTTGCATTCTTCCTCTCCTCAACCTATTTAGTGGAGAGTGATTCAGAATTCCCTGTGTCTTCATCCTATCATTATTTTCAGAAGTTGTGGACATTGTGTCTCACTCCACCATGCTGTGTATTGATAGGCTGCTTTTGTTTCTGTTTTCATGAGAATAGCTACTTTTCACAGCATTCACTTCATTAGCTCCACTGGTAGGGATCAACTGTATGTGGAAGGGGAAGGAGGCAGGGGCAGAGGGCAAGCTAAATCAGAGTGGGATTAAGCAACTGTCATTGTCACACAGTCACAGAGTTAGTGACCAGACTTGAACTAGAACATGGTTCTCATCAGCACTGTTTATGAAACTATATGCAGTAAGTATGCTGGTCACAAATGAAACCCAAAGAAACCATGAGGAAAGAATTAGGTGAATCCATCTTATAACCAGGAAACCTATTCCTATGCAATTTGCTGCCCGTGTTTTCTCCTTAAAAATAACAATATCATTTTAGTAATTATAGTTATTAATATAACTAAAATGGGGGTGTGTGTTCCCAAAATTACAGCACAAGTAAAATGAAATTGTGCATATTTAAATTTGTGTTATTATCCACCTATTTAAAAAAGCCAAGTACCTCATCAACAGAATCTGACTTTCTATGTAAGACTACGTTGGAAATATATATGGGCCTATTGTTCTATTTTACCACTGTATTTCCTGAGTTTTTAAAGGAAGTTTGCTGAGAGTTCTGTTAATCTGCAACTCAACAGAGATTTGTTGTAGAATTTGGCTTCAAAAATAATAAATTCATTTAAGCTCAACATTTCACTGTCTCATACCTAATATCCAGTATCCTCAATCCAATGAACAGTGTTATTTAATTGAGGCTAAATGGTTTAAAGAATCTCAGACTTTACAGGAGTCTTAGTGAAAGCAAAATCAACTTGAGCTGAATTTGTTAATGAGAATCATACACCTAACCCATGTATAATACTTATACACCTATTATCTCATTTAATGCTCAAAATACATCTATGCAGGAGGTTGTGTGTCCCACATTTTACAGAATTGAAAAACAAAGCTCGAAGTCACCTAGTTTGGGATGAACCAAACATTCTGATTCCAGAGCCCACATTCTTGCCATTGTATTCCATGATCAACAGTATTTTATGTAACTTTTTATATTTATTTTTTTGATCAGGTGATACACTTTTGGCCATTCAGGCACCTTCTGGTACACAACTGGAGGTACCCATTCCAGAAATGGTATGTAGGATAACTTTTATATAAGTGGGAAAAATGGATCTACTGTCTCAAGAAGGATAAATGCGTTTTCTTTAGCTGAATGTGAGCTAATTGTGTAAACACTTTTGAGTTACTCAAGTTTTTATCTGCAAGTATTGATACCTGAATTTGTATGTCTTTAATACCTTGGTAAAATTACAGAACTAAATCAATCATAAATGATTTTAAAGATTATTGACTATATCCTTAGTCATTTATTGATATCATTTAGCTCAAATAAAGTCAATTTTAAGAAGTAATCAAAATGCTTTAACAAGTGATTTTGTTTCATACAAAAGTAAAACTATTATATAAAATTATCTTCAGGCTATGTGAATAAGGTGTGTATGAAACAAATGAATATTGTGTTTAGACTTGGGTCCTATCCCTAAGGTATCTATCCCCAAGTAACCAAATGATTTAACATTTTGATTACATTATTTTAAATTTGAATTTTTTAAGTTAGAAGATGTCAAGAAATGACTAATGATATGGCCAATAATTATAAAAATCAGTTAAAATGACCACATTGGGCCGGGTGCAGTGGCTCATTCCTATAATCCCAGCACTTTGGGAGGCCGAGGCAGGTAGATCACTTGACGTCAGGAGTTTAAGACCAGCCTGACCAACATGGTGACACCCCATCTCTACTAAAAATACAAAAGTAGCCGGGCGTGGTGGTGCACGCCTGTAATCTCAGCTACTTGGGAGGCTGAGGCAGGAGAATTGCGTCAACCTGGGAGGCAGTGGTTGCAGTAAGCCGAAATTGTACCATTGCACTCCAGCCTGGGCAACAACAGCGAAACTCTGTCTCAAAACACCACCACCACATCTACAACTGATATAAAAATTGCCACTGAGGAAAAAGTTCAATGTAAGTAAGGATCAACAATCAATCCCTTTCAATTAGGTCTTTTACAAAACATTGTCTGGCTTATTAAGTCAAAGACATTTATTGACTCTATAAATGAGTTTCATGATTTTTGTTTTCAGATTCAGATTTTAAAACAAACTAATTTGAAAGCAATAACCAAAAAAGGGAGTAGAAAAGATTACTATATTCTCTGCCTCCTTCCCCGACCCCTTATTCAAAAGTTTACATTTAGGCATTTGTATTACTGGAGTCTGAAGCCTCAGGATACAGATTACTTTTTTCAGCTGGAAGAATGTTATATTTATTTCTTTGTAGGAGAAATTAGTCATCCTTGTGCTTGCAGATGGGCAAAAAAAGAGTTTGATCTGTGAAGCATGTTGAAATGATCACATCTGTGGTGGCCAACTCCAGGGGATAAAGTTCCTGTATATGGAGAATACCTGGAGCACTGCTGGGCCCCCTGACATGTTATGTAGTCACACATGGCAACAACAGATGGTTGCCAGAATTCTACAACAGAGTTTTTGATGATCAGTATTTGTGAAAAGCTTACTTTTCAGAAACTAATGGTTTAGAGCCCTCAAAATTACATTCTATTCTAGGTCTCTACTTTTGTGTTTTGACTTAATGACTTTATTGTGTTCTGTGAATTTAGTAAGTCCCTAACAGCTTTGCCTGTCTTATTTTACTGTCTTAAGTTAGCTAGAAATGTCAATAATTATACATTTGTTTATACCCAATAATTTCAAAGGGTCAGAATGGACAAAAGAAATACCAGATCAATCTAAAGAGCCATTCAGGACCTATCCATGTGCTGCTTATAAATAAAGAGTCGAGTTCATCTAAGCCCGTGGTTTTTCCTGTTCCCCCACCTGATGACCTCACACAGCCTTCCTCGCAGTCCTTCACTCCAGTGACTCCACAGAAATCCAGCATGGCAACTGAAAATCTGCCTGAGCAACATGTCTCTGAAAGAAGCCAGACTCTGCAGCAGACATCAGCCACAGAAATATCTTCAGGTGGGTTCAGAGCCTTTCTTTTGTAAGTTAGACAGGAAGAAATATAAAAACAGATTGGGTATCTCTTATCCAAAGTGCTTGCGACCAGAAATGTCCCAAGCACTTTCAACATTTTGGAATATTTGCATATACATAATAAGATATCTTGGGGATAGGACCCAAGTCTAAACACAGTATTCATTTGTTTCATACACACCTTATTCACATAGCCTGAAAATAATTTTATACAATAGTTTTACTCTGTGGATGAAACAAAGTATTGACTGTGGCTTGACTGCAACCTATCACAAGGTCAGGTGTGGAATTTTCCATTTGTGGCATATATAGATGTCAGCTTTTACCTGAAGTTTACTTGGTAAGGTTCTTTTATCTCTTACTAAGTCTAGGATATATTAGTGAAATATGTTCCAACTACCTTTAAGAAAAACTAGTATAAACCATAGTGACTTATGCCTTCTGTTTCTCCATATTCTTTGTTATACTTTTTATTTGGGAAGCTTAGTTTTATAGAATTGATAAATGGTCTCAACTCCAGTTACGTAGGAAATCTTACTTTCCTCAGTTGTTTCATCTATGAAATTGTAAAAAGCTAAAACAATTCACACTGGGTATCAGGAGTAGAGAGTGCAACTCTTAATTTGGCAGTACCTTAACTGATTCCAAATAAAGGGAGCATGGTAGGCAGTTTCTCAGTGACTAGGGAATGAATGAATGAATGAATTGTGCCAATATAGATATCATCTTGCAGATAATTTACAACTATATTGTATATAATCCAAATTGTTTACCTCTAGGATGTGTCTCATTGCTAAAATGGGAGTTCACAGGTTAAAAGTGACACTAACAAGATCTAACTGGACATGGAATGGTTTTTAGCTTCTTTTTGCCCACATCTATTCCTTTCCTTCCCCTATAAATATGTCTATACTATAGGCCATTAGGATGCACAGTAGAAAATGTAGTCCTGGCTGGGCGCAGTGGCTCACACCTATAATCCCAGCACTTAAGGAAGCCAAGGCAGGCAGATTACCTGAGGTCAGGGATTCGAGACCAGCCTGGCCAACATATAGTGAAGCCCTGTCTCTACTAAAAAATACAAAAATTAGCTGGGCATGGTGGTACACACCTGTAGTCCCAGCTACTTGGAAAGCTGAGGCAGGAAAAGTGCTTTAACCCAGGAGTTGGAGGTTGCAGTGAGCCAAGATAGTGCCACTGTACTCCATCCAGTCTGGGTGACAGAGTAAGACTCCGTCTTAAAAAAAAAAAAAGAAAAAAGAAAATGTAGTCCTTAAAAAGGGTACAATCTAGGATATAGAGCAGGCAAGCTTTACGTGGGTTTTACGTGGGTTAGCTTAGGCACAATTAACACATTGGCTTCAACAAAGTATTTTTAAAAAGTGAGTATTCCGTTTTTATGGTTTCATATTTGGAAATCCTAACTAAGGAAAGTAATTTTGGGCCAAATTAGAGCAGGCCTTCAATTTCAGAGTAGTTAGGACATTTATCCAATAAACCAGTGAAGATGTGTGACCAAGGAAATAGCATAATTACCTCTAATGATGTGCACAGAATATGATTAGGAAAGATGCTTTTGGCCCTGGGAAGCAGAATTCAGAGGCGATGGAAACTGTAGATGTTTGCAGTTATACAGCTGAGAACATTAGGGCTAAAACAAGGGCCAAGTGTGGTAGGGCTCATGCCTGTAATCCCAACACTTTGGGAGGTCAAGGCAGGTACACTGCTTGAGCCCCAGAATTTGAGACCAACCTGAGCAATACAGTGAGACCCTATCTCTAAAAAAAAAAAAAAAAATTAATTAGCTAGGCATCATGACGTGTGCCTGTGATCCACCTACTGGGGAGGGAGGCCAAGGTGGGAGGACGGCAAGCCTGGGAGGTCAAGGCTGCAGTGAACCATGATAGCACTTAATGTACTCCAGCCTGAGTGACAGAGCGAGACCCTGTCTCAAAATAAATAAATAAATAAAAAGGCTGAAATAGTGATTACAGTGAGATCAGGAAGAGACATAACAGATTTGACAACACTGTAGGCAAAATAACATTTGATGGGTGAGATCTGGAGATAAAGTTAACAGGAGGAATGGAAAGTGATGTTGAAGTTTTAAGGTTGAATAATTGGGAGAATTAGGAAACTACTGACTGTAAAACTGAGTCAGTTTTGGTAGAACGATGAGTTTTTTTTGTTTTTTTTTTGACAGGGTTTCACTTTGCCAGCCAGGCTGGAGTGCAGTGGCACGATCTCAGCTCACTGCAGCCTCAACCTCTTGGGCTCAAGTGATCTTCCCACCACAGTCCCCCAAGTAGTTGGGACTATAGGCACGTGCTACCAACGCTTGGCTAATTTTAAAATATTTTTTGTAAAGACAGGTTTCGCCATGTTGCCCAGGCTGGTCTGGAACTCCTGAGCTCAAGCGATCCATCCGCCTCACTCAGCCTCCCAAAGTGCTAGAATTACAAGCATGAGCCACCACACCTGGCAGATAATGAGTCTTTTGGTCTTCGTCTTGAGTTCGGGAGTTTAAAAGTAATGCCAGGCACAGAGTAGGTGCTCATGAAAACAACTTGTCCACAAAGTACTAGTACTTTAAATAAATATGCATGTCAAGCTGCTGCTGTGACTACTTTTGTTTAAATATAAGTATCTTTTACTGTTAACAGAAATGTAACAAAACTTTGATACTGTTTCCAGCAGGATCTATTAGTGGAGATATCATTGATGAGTTAATGTCTTCTGATGGTAAGTAGGTTAAAAATTGTACTAACTCATATATCAGTAATGCTTTTGTGGAATTTATAAGTGAAACATGATTTAAAAGAAATGAACATATATTTGCTAACTGCTTTTCTATGAAGATTGATGAAAGTTCTCCCTTAATACTTACAGTAAGTGGGCCGGGCGCGGTAGCTCAAGCCTGTAATCCCAGCACTTTGGGAGGCCGAGACAGGCGGATCACGAGGTCAGGAGATCGAGACCATCCTGGCTAACACGGTGAAACCCTGTCTCTACTAAAAAATACAAAAAACTAGCCGGGCGAGGTGGCTAGCGCCTGTAGTCCCAGCTACTCCGGAGGCTGAGGCAGGAGAATGGCGTAAACCCGGGAGGCGGGGTTTGCAGTGAGCCGAGATCCGGTCACTGCACTCCAGCCCGGGTGACAGAGCGAGACTCCGTCTCAAAAAAAAAAAAATACTTACAGTAAGTAATAGGCATCCTTCAGAATTTATTTTTCTTTACTTGCATTTTGAGGGAAAGGAATCCATATGGGGATACTTCTCACCTTCATTGAAAATAAACTGTTAGCCCTTTCCACTCCTGAAGGATCTGGCCCAAGAAGAGTAAAATAACTTGTCTAAATCAGCAAATGATCTGAACACTTGCTTTTGTAAATACCCCTACCCTGGCCAATTTCAAGCTGCCAATATGAAGTCACTGAATTAGTATTAACATTAACCACGTTGTCATCTAACCTGAAAAATTATTAAATATCAGTTAGCTACAATATGCTAATTACTTTAATAATTTCTCTCCTGTAAGTTCTTGGATCTGAGTCCTAGTTCCTAACAATATAGTAGAAACCTACGAAGTGGTAGCAGTTAAGTTAGCAAATGTTATGGTAACTAAAGATGTACTAAACATATATGTAGACGCAGAGAACATCAGCAAACTTTGTAAACCCAGTTCATTCTTCTGTTTGCAAAGTGGCAAACAAAGCACTTTTATTAGTGTTTTGTTGTGTGTTTTTTTAGACCGAGTCTCCCTCAGTCACCCAGGCTGGAGTGTGGTGGCACGATCTCAGCTCACTGCAACCTCTACCTCCTGAGTTCAAGTGATTCTCTTGTTTCAGCCTCCTGGGTAGCTGGGATGACAGGCGCCTGCCACCACACCTGGCTACTTTTTATATTTTTAGTAGAGAAGGGGTTTCACCATGTTTGTTGGCCAGGCTGACCTCAAACTCCTGGCCTCAAGTGATCCACCTGCCTCAGCCTCCCAAAGTGTTGGGATTATAGGCATAAGCCACTGCACCTGGCCTCATTAGTGCCTTTTAGTCATATTATCTTAGTGGTAAGTTCAACCAATAAAAAATTTAACTTCTAGGCCGGGCACGGTGGCTCACGCCTGTAATCCCAGCACTTTGGGAGGCCAAGGCGGGCAAATCACAAGGTCAGGAGATCTAGACCATCCTGGCTAACACGGTGAAACCCCATCTCTATTAAAAAATACAAAAACTTAGCCTGGCGTGTTGGCGGGCGCCTGTGGTCCCAGCTACTCAGGAGGCTGAGGCAGGAGAATGGCGTGAACCTGGGAGGCAGAGTTTGCAATGAGCGAAGATTGCGTCACTGCACTCCCGCCTGGGCGACAGAGCAAGACTCCGTCTAAAGAAACAAACAAACAAAAAAATTATATTTCTCAATCTAATATCAATGTATAAATTGTTACCAAATGAGAATCTTTCAAAATACACATTACACAAGTCTTTAATCTGGAATGATGTATTTGAGAGTATTTTGTTAAAGATCATTAACCGTATGTAGAAACCATCTTTAACACTGACTTTGTTTTTTGTTTGCAGTGTTTCCTCTCTTAAGGCTTTCTCCTACCCCGGCAGATGACTACAACTTTAATTTAGATGATAATGAAGGAGTTTGTGATCTGTTTGATGTCCAGATACTAAATTATTAGATTCCATGGAAACTTGGGACTGTTATCTACCTCTAACTGTGTAACATTTTAGACTTCTTAATAACCTAAGTATTTAAAATAATGAATGTAACACCTTTTTTAGTTCACTGATTCTGAAGTGTTCTTCCCTAATACTTTCTTTACTTCACAAAACTTCAACCATAAAAACAAAGGGCTCTGACTGCCTTAGGGGATAAGTGATTTAATATCCACAAACCTCCCCACTCCGAACTATATTCTGGATTTCAACTTTTCTTCTAATTGTGAATCCTTCTGTTTTTTCTTCTTATAAGAGGAAAATTAAAGGACACTACAGGTCATCAAAAACAAGTTGGCCAAGGGCTCATTACTTGTTTGTCTTATATTTTTACTGCCACGAAACTGCCTGTATTTCTCTGTGTCCTTCTATCCAAACAGACATTCACTGCCACTTGTAAAGTGAAGGATGTAAACGAGGATATATAACTGTTTCAGTGAACAGATTTTGTGAAGTGCCTTCTGTTTTAGCACTTTAAGTTTATCACATTTCGTTGACTTCTGACATTCCACTTTCCTAGGTTATAGGAAAGATCTGTTTATGTAGTTTGTTTTAAAATGTGCCAATGCCTGTACATTAACAAGATTTTAAAATAAAATTGTATAAAACATTTAATTTATTGGTCTTTGTGGAGAGTTTGATGCATCGCCACTATATTACAACAGAGCCATTAATTTTGTAGCTTCATCAACATTAACTGGTTTGCTTTCATGACGCTGCTGAGGAATCTGAAAGGAGAAAGTATTATATTTAAAAATGTAGACAATAGCAGACTAATGACTTACATAATCTGTTACTCAATTTTTCTAGTCATATCTTTGGAAGTAGAACAATAAATCTGCATATTCAGACAATGTTTTAGAGTCTGAATATGCTATTAATACTATAGAGCCTAGTACTAGAGAGCCAAGTACTAAAACTTACACTCAACTTCCAGGCTTTGAAAACTTGGAGTTTAATTTATTAGCCTCAATTTGTTAGCCATAAAAAAAAAAGCAAATGATTTCTGCTTACCAATTCTTTCTGCAGAGGTTCAACCGAAGGGCCTTTTGAGAAATGTGCAAGTTCCTTTTGTACATTTACAAAATCTTTATTTACTCTGTTAACTTTTCATCATTCATAATGTTTATCTTTGAAAAAAGAAAAAAAGCATTAATCTATGATCTCATAACCACTAAAGATAAGATATATTCGACCTTAACCTGTTAAATCTAAAATCTAAAAACTCTTACCAACAAATTAGGGATAATTCACTCAAAAATTCTTACAGTCTTATTGGGAAATTTTAGACAAAGGTTTTGGTTTTTAAAAAATGGAATTTATGGCCGGGCGCAGTGGCTCAAGCCTGTAATCCCAGCACTTTGGGAAGCCAAGACGGGTGGATCACAAGGTCAGGAGATCGAGACCATCCTGGCTAACACGGTGAAACCCCGTCTCTACTAAAAAATACAAGAAACTAGCCGGGTGAGGTGGCGGGTGCCTGTAGTCCCAGCTACTCGGGAGGCTGAGGCAGGAGAATGGCGTGAACCTGGGAGGCGGAGCTTGCAGTGAGCTGAGATCCGGCCACTGCACTCCAGCCTGGGCGACAGAGCGAGACTCTGTCTCAAAAAAA